>NW_004444196.1:759589-774078 GCF_000243295.1 Trichechus manatus latirostris
ATGAGACTAACAAGGTACAGAAGTCCAGTGACAAGAGCCAGAAGGCAGAAGGGGACAAGGAAGCTGGTGATAAGGAACACAAGGTTGAGTAAGGATATTGTTGATGTGTTGTGAGATTGTTAAGCATTGTCACAGGGCAACGTTTGTAGTAACTGTTAAGTGAGAAACTATTTTGTTCTGTAAGTCTTCATCTTAGGTGAGAATAACAGCACAATTGGAAGAGCGTAATCAATGTCACTGAACTGTGGATGTAGAAATTTTTGAAGTGGTGTATCTTTGGCTATGTGTATCTTCACCAAAAAAAAAAGGTTGAGAAGTTAGAGGGTTAATATTTTGTGGGGTTGTTAACCAATGTCATAAAACAACATGTGTACTAATGTGTCATGAGTAAATATTTGTTTTGTAAGCCTTCACCTGAAGTACAATAAAATATAAAAAAAAAAAAAAATTAGGTACTGATCAAAATATATTCTTAACTTGGAACAAAGTAAGCCTCTATTCCCTTAAACATTGTTTCTAGATCCTGAGTAGGGCCAATCTAGTCTTTTTTTTTCTTTTTTTAAATTGTTATTTGCACCCTAAACAACCTGTATTAGAAATCTTCATATTTAATTGCATAGCTAAAATATTTTCAGATGAACTCATAATTCAGAATGTATATCTATGGATTTGTTATAGTGCAGAGTTTATCCCTATATCATGTTCTTATATTTGGCATACTAGCAGTGTAAAGAACAGTGCGGTCTTATTTCCTCAGCTTGAACATGGAGTTGGATATTACTGCTTGTATTTCCAAATAAAATACTAGATCTGCTTCTCAGACTTAATATACTCCCAGAGGAATGAGCTTGCATGCCTCCCTGAGGAATGTGTACTGACTTCACACCTATCTTATTTCCAACACTCTCGATGACCTTTCACGTGATCCATAAAAAGGACCTGCCCCTGCTATTCCTTTCCACCAGAACACTGCTTACAACTTTGAGAGCAAGAAAATAACATACTCATCACATAGGCCATAATAAACACTATTAACTAAAATCTATTGTATACCTAGAACTTGCTATACACACTACATATTTTATCTCAAAGCATGACAATGATCCTGCACTGTAGGTATTATTATTCTCACTTTAAAAGCAAAACTGAAGCTCAGAGAGTTAACCTGGATTAACCAACATGACATAGCTACTAAATAGCTTGTCAGTATATTAACCTAACACTATATGAAAGCAAATTGCCGGTTAATGTGAATAAATACTGGGTTTTCCCCAAATCAATTACCTAATCATTGGCATGAACTACAAAACCAAACCAATTGCTTCTGAGTCAATTCCAATTCATGGTGACCCCATGTGCGGCAGAGTAGAATTGCAATTCATAGGGTTTTCAAGGCTGTGACCTTTCAGAGGCAGATCACCAAGCCTTTCTTCTGAGGTGCCTCTGAGGGGATCTGAACCGCCAACTTTTTATTTATTTGTTTATTTGATAGAAGCAGTGATCTCTTCAAAAGGAGACTTCAGCAAGCAGAAGTTATGGACCTCAGGATTTTCCTTGTGGATGCCCTCATTTTTGATAAAGTCTTTTTTTCTCTCTCAGTTAACATTGTATTTTAAACATTTTCTTTTCTCCCAGAAGTAACTTCAGGGAATTCATCCCAATTTTATAAGTTTCTGAGTGATGGCCACAGGAATAAACGTTAGAATCAAAGTATTCCTGGGTGTCCCACGCCCTCCCAGTGTGTGGGAGACAAGCCACATGGTAATTATAACATAGTGGTTAAGACTGTGGACTCTGGTGATTGCTGCTCCAGTAGGAATACTTACTCTATTGCTACCTGCTGTATGGACTGCAGTAAGTCAATTAAGCTTTCTGAGTCTTGGCTTTCTCTTCCAAGAATGGGGTTACAATTGTATCTAATTTTTTTATATTGAAATAATTATATAAGTTAATGTAAGTAACTGTAGGACTTTACCCCTTAGAAGAAAGGCCTAGAGAACTGCTTTCAAACGGTCACAGCCTTGAAAACTCTATGGAACACAGTTCTACTCCTGCAACACATGGGATCGCTGTGAGTCGGAATCAACTCAATGGCAACTGGTTTAAGTTTTTTTGAACCACTAACCTTTTAGTTTGTAGTCATGTGATTAACCATTTGCCCTACCCGGGGACTATACATCCATGAACTATACTTTCATCTAATTTTTCTAAATTATAATTTATCTGTAGAGACTTCCCCTAAAAACTGCTTCAGTCTCACCATTAAATACATGATTTCTTTGGATTCCAATATAAACAATAACATAGCAAAGCAGGTTATTTTGTTTTAGTAATTTTAATGTTCTCCAGAGTAAGACCCTTCAAGATAACCTAATCAAATTCTGGATTGTTTCATATGACCTCACTATGGTCCAGAAATTTCCCTCATAGGTATTTACTAAAAAAGAAATGAAAGCATTTCCACAAAAAGATTTGTGCGAGAACGCTTATTTCAGATTTATTTGTGATCACAAAAAACTAGAATCAAGCCAAATGTCTATAAAGACAAGAATGATTAAATAAAGTGTGGTATCTTCACACAATGGAATAATATTCCCCCCAAAAATAAGAGAAAATTGCTGATGTAGCAACAACATGGATAAATCTCAAAACATCAACTTGAGCAAAATGAGTTAGATACAAAATAATATATATTATGAGTCCATTTATATGCGGTTTAGGAAGAGTAGTTGTTCTGACATAGATTACCCAAGTCCTAAGAGTGAGCACTAACTAAAAAAAGCCATGAGGGAATCTCCAGGTAAGAGAAATGCTCAAACTCTTGATATTTGGATGATGATTACATGGGTATATACAATTTTGAAAGCTGATCTAACTATGAATTTAACTATAATGCAATTTAAAAAACCCTACCTTATTCTAGTATCAGTTAATATGCCCACACATTGGCCTAACATTTACCTCTTCTCTAATATTCCTCATAAATAAAGAAAAAAAGATGAACATCTATAGTATAAGATTTTCAGTCTCTCATATTACTTATCAATAAAGTAAACTGAGTATCCCACAGTTGTTTATTAAGATAACCAATTAATGAAACTGAAAGAAATTTTAAACAGGCAAAGAAAGCTGTGTTAAGACATTCTGCACTTTCAAAATAAGATTCTAGGCAGCTATACCAATGGCTTGAGCTATCTTTTCTACTTACCTTTTTAAGTAAAAAGCCTTGGAAATATTGGAGCAGGTCATAGGGTTCACTGACCCTTGGCAAATATTTTGACCATGGTACTTACCAAATGCATTGTGATTAAAGTCTATGGATTACTATGCTTCCAAGTAAATAACACTGTCACTCAGCAGAAACTTCTTCAGAGGAATAAAATGAAAAAATATATTTGGAGATTGTTGATAGTTTCCAACAAGGGAAGTTAATGCAGAACACATATTTTGCTAGATTATGTTCTGTTTATAAACAACAATAAAGTAAACTGATACATGACTATGAGCAGGAATGAGCTGCTCTTGCCAACCCACCAAAAAAAAAAAAAAATTATTGGCCTATAATGTAGTATGTAAAATGTTTTATTGTATATAAGTACTGATGGAAAAATAAAGAGATTTCTATTATATCAATACAATGCCATCTCCAAAAAGACTGCCTGCATGTGATAGGAGTTGTTCTGAAACATGTCAGCATCAAGGTTTTTGTTCTTCTTCTCAGAAACTGAATAAGTCTGAATAATTTTTCTTCTGTTAGTTGATTATATTAGCAAAAATGGACATGGCAACTGTTAGAATTTGTAAGATTCTCAGGAGTGGCATTGCTGTTATTGAATTGCTTTTCGGAGAATTTTGCTCCTAGCATATTTTGTTCTCTTACTGTTTCATGATAACAGGGTTTATGTAGCTGGGGTTTATAAAATATATGTATAAACTCCAAGGGGGAAATGAAGAATAATGGATTCTGGTTATGTTGTCATTATACAGATACTTAAAAAATGTAGAATGGTCCAGTAAATAAGTAAGCTCTAGGACATCCTATTTATTAAAGCTTTTATACCCTTCTCATGATAACTGATTTTATCTGACATTCTGCTAGTGTACATGAAGAGGATAGAAAAAAACTAAATAAATTAACAGGCATATATAAGAGATAATCCATCATATATTAAATTGAAATACATTTATCATTAAAGCAATTATTTTTATTAAGCTTTCAATAATTACAGTCCACCTATCCTCTTTAACCACCAAAAATAACTTTAAGCAACTTAAAATACAGAGATAAAATTTAAACTATGATTTAATTGTTTATTGTATGATCATCTATTAATCTCTCATGTTGAATCATAATTTTAGAGCTGAAAAGAACATTAGAGATAATCGACTTTGAGATCATTCTTGTGTATACGCAGGACAGTGAAATATATTGCCCCAGTTTCCACAGGTACTAGCAGAACCAGGACTAGAAACTGGTTACAAACTTCTAGTTTAGCATGTTTAAACTTCAATATTTACTTACAAATCTAGCTTTATTTAACTGATAAAACTTCATGTGATTCTATCTGATGCTTTTTATAAATTCTTAAAATAATTCAACAGATGCATTGTCCCCACCTTAATTCAGGAATCAATATCATCAAACAAACATCTTTATCATTTCAATATTAAAAGACAAGCTTTAGTTATGGAGTTTATTCTCTCTCTGTATGTCAACTGCTCAACTGCTACCATAGAATGAAAAATGTACACTCTTGTAGCACAGCTTGAGAGTGAACAGCATTAGCAAAAGAAGATAGAGTAAAAGCACAGACTATATTAATCTCTTTCAAAATGACTGTAAGCAACGTGGAGGAAAATAATGCTGAAAACATAAATTTGAGACATTTTTAAAGGGTCTTGTGATGCAGTTTGATGAATTGTATGATAAACAAAAAGCTCATAGAAACAAATCACCAACTTCATATGGAAAAGGAAGAGGCCCCAGATAAGTAAAGCATTACTCAAGAAGAAAAACAAAGTGGGAGGCCTCACACTAACTGATTTTAGAACCTATTATACCGCCATGGTAGTCAAAACAGCCTGGTACTGGCACAACAACAAATACATAGAACAATGGAATGGAACTGAGAATCCGGACATAAATTCATCCACCTATGAGCAGCTGATATTTGACAAAGGCCCAAAGTCTGTTAATTGGGGAAAAGATAGTCTCCTTAACAAATGGTGCTGGCATAACTGGATATCCCTCTGCAAAAAACTGAAACAAGACCCATATCTCCCACCAAGCACAAAAACTAAACTCAAAATGAATCAAAGACATAAATATAAATTTGGAAATTATAAAGATCATGGAAGAAAAAATAGGGACAATGCTAAGAGCCCTAATACATGGCATAAACAGAATACGAACCATAAGTAACAATGCACAAGCACCAGAAGACAGACTAGATAACTGGGAGCTCTTAAAATAAAATACTTATGCCCATCAAAAGACTTCACCAAGAGGAGGGGCGAAGATGGCGGAGTAGTCAGATGCTTCCAGTGAACCCTCATACAACAAAGACCCGAAAAAACAAGTGATTCAATTACACATGGAAATCTGGGAGCACTGAACATCAAAGACAGAGTTGAGGAACCAGACTGACCAGAAGAAGGAGGGAGAGAAGGTTTGGAAGCAGCGAGGAGTTGCCAGACCTGACACGGCGAGAGCCTGAGCCCTTCAGGCCTGAGCAGCTCATGGGTGAGCAGTGAGGCAGGCAAGTGGTGCTGCTCGGAAAGCGTGTTTTCCACACCAGGAGAGACCAAGCACCAGAGAGTCTACAGGGCCACCGAGAACCAGTGAGAAGCAGCCCTCACTGGCAAAAGATAAGCAATCAAGTACGGCTTACTGTATGGATGAAAAACACCCACTTAGGAGAGAATCTCTCTCCCATTTACCTCACTGCTCCCTGATCTGCACGGGGTCCTGGACTAGCTTCAGCAATTGCTGAATCCCCAGAGATGGAAGTAGGATCTGTCACACACCTGGAGCCTTTCTCCCTGGCTTGGAGAGTGAACAAATTAACAACAGGAAAAAATCAACTGCCAGCTCCCCTAAGCCAGGAACCCAGGGTAGGCACTGCTCTTTTGCCTAGGCACAGGCATAAGGGATCCATGGACTTTGAGTGCCTTTCCCCCTGCATAGACTTGTGTGGGCTGATCTCAGCAGAGAAGGCCTTCATTACCACAGTACAACAGGATATATACTGGAACTCTTTCTTCAACTATTTCAGCTACAAAGTGCCATCTTCTTGACATTTAACACTGCTCTGCCCATTAAGCAGGGTCTTACTCACATCAGGGGCCTACTCACATCAGGGGCCTGAGTACTGGTGGATCCACTCACACCACCTAGCCACCTGTGATAGAGGCCCATGAATAAGAAGTGTCCCTCAATCCTTACAGCTAACAGCATTAGGTGCTCATAGTCTGGCTGCAAAACCCACCCACATACGCCCTCTAAGGAACAGAGAATCGCCTTCCTCCTGAACACTCACGGCAGCCATCAGCCCCCTGCCTTGCTCAGAGTGTCTCCCCCTGATGCAGCCAGATGCCTGTGCCTACACCAATCACTCATGTCTGTCTAGGACAGCCTACACAACACATTTGGTAGCTATCTACCTGGGCACCTGAGTTAAATCTATACAGGAGGAGTGGGCCAACTCCTGAGCTTACATACCTAGTAACAGATCTAACCACCTGGTGACAGGACATTAGAGCTTCAAAGTTGCCAATAATCGAACTAGCCCATACGAGCAGTCTACTTGGGCATATCAAAACAAAACTTGAAGCTAAGACACAGTAAGCAAACACAAAATAAAAAACTACAATAACTTATTGATGGCTCAGACACAAGAGTCAATATCAAATCACATAAAGAGGCTATCCGTGAGGGCTTCAGCAAGCTCCCAAAATAAAGAATCTAGAAATTTCCCAGAGGAGGAAAATTACTTGGAATTACCAGAGGCAGAATACAAAAGATTAACATGCAGAACTCTTTAAGAAATTAGGAAGGAAATTAAGCAAAACACAGAACATGCAATAGAGGAAATTAAAAAGATTAGAGAAGAGCATAATGACAAATTTAACAGGCTACAAGAATCCATAGAGTGACAGCAATCAGAAATTCAGAAGATTAACAATAAAATTTCAGAATTAGACAACTCAGCAGAAAGTCATAGGAGTAGAATTGAGGCAATGGAAGTCAGAATTAGTGAGATTGACGATAAGTGCTTGACACGAACTTATTTGAGGAGAACTCAGATAAAAGGATTTTAAAAACTGAAGAAACCATAAGAATCATGTCGGACTCTATCAAGAGGAATAGCCTACAAGTGATTGGAGTACCAGAACACGAGGAGATAACAGAAAATACAGAAACAATTGTTGGCAGAAAACTTCCCTGGTATCGTGAAAGATGACAAGATATCTATCCAAGATGCTCATTGAACTCCACATAAGGTAGATTACAAAAGAAAGTCACCAAGACATATTATACTCAAACTTGTTAAAACCAAAGATAAAGAGAGAATTTTAAGAGTGGCTAGGGATATACGAAAAGTCATCTAGAAAGGAGAGACAATAAGAATAATCTCCGACTAGTCAGCAGAAACCATGCAGGCAAGAAGGCAATGGGATGACATATATAAAGCCTTGAAGGAAAAAAACTGCCAGCCAAGAATTATATATCCAGCAAAACTGTCTCTCAAATAAGACAGTTAAATTAGGGCATTTCCAGATAAACACAATTTTAGGGAATTTGCAAAAACCAAACCAAAATTACAAGAAATACTAAAGGGAGTCCTCCGGTTAGAAAATCAGTTACATCAGATAACAACCAAAGACTAGAACACGGGACAGAGCAACCAGATATAAACCCAGATAAGGAAGTCTTAAAAGTATCAAAGTTAAAAGACTGAAAAGAGGGAAACAGATGTCAATATGTAAAAGATGACAACATTAAAACAAAAAAGAGGGACTTAAAAAATGTTGACACAGATTTTTCATAGGGAGAGGAAGTCAAGACGATACAAAGAAATAAAAGACTGGTATAAACTTAGAAAAATAGGGGTAAATATTAAGGTAGCCACAAAGGAAACTAAAAATTCTACAAGTCAAAATTAAAAAACTAGAAGACTATAAAGACTCAGCAAACAAAAATCAACAACAATGAGAAAGATGAAAAGAAAATACATAAGAAAAACGACTCAGCACAGAAAATGAAGTGGAACAAAGAAACTGTGAACAACACACAGAAAAAGACATCAAAATGACAGCACTAAACAAATGCCTATCAATAATTATGCTGAATGTAAATGGACTAAATGCACCAATAAAGAGACAGAGAGTGGCAGATTGGATTAAAAAAACACGATTCATCTATATGCTGTCTACAAGAGAAACACCTTAGACTTAAAGACACAAACAAACTAAAACTCAAAGGATGGAAAAAAATATATCAAGCAAACAAGACTCCAAAAAGAGCAGGAGTGGCAATATTAATCTCTGACAAAATAGACTTTAAAGTAAAATCCACCAGAAAGGATAAGGAAGGACTCTATATCATGATTAAAGAGTCAATACACAGGAGGAAATAACTGTAATAAATATTTACACATCCCAATGACAGGGCTCCAAAATACGTAAAACAAACTCTAATAGCACCGAAAAGAGAGATAGCTCCACAATAGTAGTAGGAGACTTCAACACCCCACTTTCAGTGAAGGATAGAACATCCAGAAAGAAGCTCAACAAAGACATGGAAGAGTAAATGCTACAATCAACCAACTTGATCTCATAGACATACTGAACATTCCACCCAACATCAGCCAAGTATACTTTCTTTTCCAATGCACATGTAACATTCTCCGGAATAGATCACATATTAGGCCATAAAGTAAGCCTTAACAAAATCCAAAGCATCAGGATATTATAATGCATCTTATCTGACCATAAAAATAGCAATCAACAACAGAAAAAGCAAGGAAAAAAATCAAACACGTGGAAAATGAACAACACCTTGCTCAAAAACTACTGGGTTATAGAAGAAATTAAGGATGGAACAAAGAAATTCATAGAATCAAATGCGAATGAAAACACATCCTACCAGAACTTTTGGGACACAGCAAAAGCAGTTCTCAGAGGTCAGTTTATAGCAATAAATGCACACATCCAAAAAGAAGAAAGGACCAAAATCAAAATATTAACCCTACAACTGGAACAAATAGAAAGAGAACAGCAAAAGAAGCCCTCAGGAACCAGAAGAAAGGAAATAATAAGAATTAGAGCAGAATTAAATGAAACAGAGAATAGAAAAACAATTAAAAGATAACAATACCAAAAGCTGCTTCTTTGAAAAGATCAACAAAATTGATAAACCATTGGCCAAACTGACATAAGAAAACCAAGAGAGGAAGCAGATAACACATATGAGAAAAATTGTACTCTATCAAATTTGAAAACCTAGAGGAAATGGACAAATTTCTAGAAACTCACTACCTAGCTAAACTAACACAAACAGAGGTAGAACAACTAAATAAACCCAAAACAAGAGATTGAAAAGGTAATTAAAAAACTCCCAACAAAACAAAGCTCTGGCCCGGACGGCTTCACTGGAGAATTCTACAAAACTTTCAGAGAAGAGGTAACATCACTACTACTAAAGGTATTTCAGAGCATAGAAAAGGATGGAATACTCCCAAACTCATTCTATGAAGCCAGCATAACCCTGATAACAAAATCAGGTAAAGAAACCACAAAAAAAGAAAATTATAGACCAATATCCCTCATGAATATTAATGCAAAAATCCAAAACAAAATTCAGACCAATAGAACTCAGCAACATATCAAAAAAATAATTCACCATGATCAAGTGGAATTTATACCAGGTATACAGGGATGGTTCAATATTAGGAAAACAATCAATGTAATCCATCACATAAAACAAAAGACAAGAACCACATGATCTTATCAATCGATGCAGAAAAGGCATTTGACAAAGTCCAACATCCAGTCATGATAAAAACTCTCAACAAAATAGGAATAGAAGAGAAATTGATCAATATAATCAAGGGCATTTATACAAAGCCAACAGCCAACATCATCCGAAGTGTAGAGACTTTGAAAGCATTCCCCTTGAGGACGGGAACTAGAGAAGGATGCCCTTTATCACCACTCTTATTCAACATTGTGCTGGAGGTCCTGGCTGGTGCAATTAAGCTAGAAAAAGAAATAAAGGGCATCCAAATTGCTAGCGAAGAAGTCAAAGTATCTCTATTTGCAGATGATATGATCTTATACACAGAAAACCCCAAAGAATCCACAAGAAAACTACTGGAACTAATAGAAGATTTCAGCAAACTTTCACGGTACAAGATAAACATACAAAAATAAGTTAGATTCTTTTACACCAACAAAGAGAACCTCGAAGATGAAATCACCTAATGAATATCATTTACAGTAGCTCCCAAGAAGATAAAATACCTACGAATAAATCTAACCAGAGACTTAAAAGATCAATACAATGAAAAGTACAGGACGCTACTGCAAGAAACCAAAAGAGGCTTGCATAAGTGGAAAAACATACCTTGCTCATGGATAGGTAGACTCAACATTGTGAAAATATCAGTTCTACCCAAAGTGATCTATAGATACAATGCAATCCAAATCCAAATTCCAACGACATTTTTTAATGAGATGGAGAAAAAAATCACCAACTTCATATGGAAAGGGAAGGGGCCCCGAATAAGTAAAGCATTACTCAAGAAGAAGAACAAAGTGGAAGGCCTCACACTACCTGATTTTAGAACTTATTATACCGCCACGGTAGTCAAAACAGCGTGGTACTGGTACAACAACAGATACATAGACCAATGGAACAGAATTGAGTATCCAGACATAAATTCATCCACCTATGAACAGCTGATATTTGACAAAGCCCCAAAGTCCGTTAATTGGGGAAAAGACAGTCTCTTTAACAAATGGTGCTGACATAACTGGATATCCATCTGCAAAAAGCTGAAACAAGACCCATACCTCACACCATGCACAAAAACTAATTCAAAATGGAAAAAAGACTTAAATATAAAATCGAAAATGATAAAGATCATGGAAGGAAAAATAGGGACAATGCTAAGAGCCCTGATACATAGCATAGAAAAAAATATGAACCATAAGTAACAAAGCACAAGCACCAGAAGAGAGACTAGGTAATGGGGAGCTCCTAAAAATCAAACACTTATTCTCATCAAAAGACTTCACCAAAAGAGTCAAAAGACAACCTACAGACTGGGAAAATTTTTGGCTATGATAAATCTGATCAGTGTCTAATCTCTAAAATCTACAAGATACTTCAAAACCTCAACAACGAAAAGACAAATATTCCAACTAATAAATTGGCAAAGGATATGAACAGGCACTTCCCCAAAAAAGATATTCAGGCAGCTAACAGACACATAAAGAAATGCTCACGATCGTTAGCCATTAGAGAAATGCAGATCAAAACTACAATGAGATATCATCTCACCCCAACAAGGCTAGCATTAATCCAAAAAACACACAATAATAAATGCTGGAGAAGTTGTGGAGAGACTGGAACACTTATACACTGTTTGTGCTAATGTAAAACGGTACAACCACTTTGGAAATCTATTTGGCGCGTCCTTAAAAAGCTAGAAATAGAAGTACCATACGATCCAGCTATCCTGCTCCTTGGAATATATCCTAGAGAAACAAGAGACGTCACATGAATAGATATATGATTGTAGCACTGTTCACAATAGCTAAAAGATGGAAACAACTTAGGTGCCATCAACGGACAAATGGATAAACAAATTACGGTATATCCACACAGTGGAATACTACACAAGGATAAAGAACAAAGTTGAAGCCATGAAACATCTTAGAACATGGAGGAAGCTGGAGGTCATTATGCTGAGTGAATTTAGGCAGTCACAGAAGGACAAATATTGTATAAGACCACTATTATAAGAACTCAAGAAAAGGTTTAAACACAGAAGAAAACATTCTTTGATATTTATAAGGCTAGGGATGGAGGGTGAGGGTTATTCAGTAACTAGATAGTAGACAAAAATTATCTTAGGTGAAGGGAAGGACAGCACACACTGCAGGGGAGGTCAGAACAACTGAACTAAACCAAAGCTAAGAAGTTTCCAGAATACAATCAAACACTTCAAGGGACAGAGTAACAGGTGCAGAGGTATGTGGCCCATGCTTTCTGGGGACATCTAGGTCAATTGGCATAACAAAGTTTATTAAGAAAATATTCTGCATCCTACTTTGGCGAGTGGCGTCTGGGGTCTTCAAAGCTTGCAAGGGGCCATCTAAGATGCATGAATTGGTCCCAACCAGCTGGAGTAAAGGAGAATGAAGAACACCAAAGACACAAGGAAAGTATTAGCCCAGGAGACAGAAAGGACCACATAAACCAGATAATTCATCAGCCTGAGACCAGAAGAACTAGATGGTGCCCATCTACCACCATGACTGCCCTGACAGGGAACAAAACAGAGAGTCCTTGATGGAGCAGGAGAAAGGTGGGGTGCAGAACCCAAATTCTAGTAAGAAGACCAGACTTAATGGTCTGACTGAGACTGGATGAACCTTGAAAATCATGGCCCCTGGAATCTCTGTCAGTCAACCCAGAACTGGAACAATTTCCAAGGCAAACTCTTCAGAGAAAGACTGGACTGGACTATGGGACATAAAGTGATACTCGTGAGGAGTGTTCTTCTTAGCTCAAGTAGATACATGAGACTAGACAGGCAACTTCTGTCCGGAGGTGAGATGAGAAGGCAGAGAGGGTTAGGAGCTGGTTGAATGGACATGGGGAATTGGGGTGGAAAGAAGTGTGCTGTCACAGTACAGGGAGAGCAATTAGGGTTACATAACAATGTATGTATAAATTTTTGTATAAGAGACTAACTTGAAATGTAAACTTTCCCTTAAAGTACAACAATAAACCAAAAAAAAAAAGAAGACCTCATAGTGCCTCCTGATCAAAGGAATATTTCACTGATACAGTGACCCCAATTCCATCATCAAAGCATATTATATAAGGATATTATTCTGAATATTATTTTAAAAAATTTAAGGATTGCAGAAATAATCTGTTATCAGTCAAAAATTAAGTCAACATTAACTAATAATATTTGACAAAGATATTTCTCAAAGTATGGTTCTCAAATCACTACATCAGAATCACTTGAAGTCCTATTAAAAACACAAAGTTCTGAGTATTACCTTACTTACAGAATCTCTTGTAAATAAAATTCAAAATTTTTCATTTTTAAAAATTCTCTAAGATTATTACTTCCAGATGGGATGGATAAGGAGGGGCAGAACACTCCAGCCAAGAACAACATGTCAAACTAAAGTATTGAATTTATCAGTTGGAAGGCAACAAATAGCTTCTAAAGCAATGAGAAAGGGGGCCTCTGAACAGTGAGTCAACTTCAGCAAGCATTATAACCAGAGGACATTTGCCAATTTTCGTCACAGAGATAAGGTTGAAAATCAAGGTTAGGCAAAAAAGAGGTTCAATCTTTGCCAGGGAACAGAAAAATTTGTAGAGATTAGAGGGGCCTAAGACAAGGTTGTTTTCTTTTCAAGATTTTTTTTTTTTTTTTTAATTCCGGAACTGTGAACAGAGATTAAAGATCTAGACAGAAAGCCTCTCAGAAGCAGAGCATACAAAGATCTGTTATCAAGTTGCAAAACCTAAAAGGTAGAAGCAAATCAAGGCAGTCTTAACATTACCAAGGGTGCAAATGAGGATCAGTTCAGCAAATTTTCTCTCCACCCTACCAGAGGGAAGACTGAACCCTTCCTAGAGGAAGATAGTGGCATCTGGAGCCTCTACAATGGTGTATATTAGGTATCTGACGTTCAATCAAAATTCATGAGACATGTCTATTGGGTTATGATTTTCCTTGGATCTCCAGTATTTTTTGCATGTGAGTTAGTGAGACACTACCTATCTTTTGTTCCAGATGATCTTTCCAAGAATGTTTGTTTTGCAAAAGGCCTTGGAATATAGAGAATCTTCTTCAGGAACATTGGGCAGACATA
Organism: Trichechus manatus latirostris; assembly: GCF_000243295.1. Classification (NCBI taxonomy): domain Eukaryota; kingdom Metazoa; phylum Chordata; class Mammalia; order Sirenia; family Trichechidae; genus Trichechus; species Trichechus manatus. The sequence goes on from NW_004444196.1 coordinate 773,720, forward strand.
CATATTGTAAAGTATAATAAATATAATTGTACATATAATAAAAATAATGTTTACCTCTAGAGAAAAGGAGAAGCTTTTTTACTTCCCATTATAAAATCCAGTTTCCCTAAACTAAGTAATCCTTGTCCACAATGCAACTCTCTACATCACCCAGCTGAAACTTGGGGGCAAGAAGACCCAGCACAAACATGCTAATATTCGTGCTACTTGCTATTCCATGAGTGATAAACTCCTTAGTCTCTAAACCAGGAGTTTCCTGGCTTTCAGCAGCATGCAACAAAACTATTGCAGGCACATTTCTTAGCTAGCAAACAGGGTAAAATCTGACTCTTCACAATTCTTTTTTTTTTTTTTTTTTT
>NW_004444196.1:780779-798401 GCF_000243295.1 Trichechus manatus latirostris
ATGAAATGGAGAGAAACAGAAAGGGGAGGAGGAAGAAAAGAAAAGAATGAATAAATAAGAATCAGAAAGGTTAAAGAACCACAAAGTTCCCAGGGATCCCACCGGTGCAGCTATGAGGTCTGGGGAAGTCGCTCTCAGGTGTTGCAGTACAGCCTGGCTAGAAGGCGTAGAGGTATACGACACCAGGTATTCAGGGAACAGAAAGATAAGAAGATATAGAGAGACGAGAAACTAAGCAATGAAGATAGACAAAAAGGGAAAAAGAGAGAAAAGAAAACCAAAAAATTTAAAAATTAAAAAACAAGAAAGGCCCCCAGAGAAACAGGAAAAAAAAAAAGAAAGTAAAAAGAAATGCCCTGAGGGATCCCTCTGCACGTCTGTGGAAGCCGAAGGGGAGTCTCCCTGGCACACAGCTCAGCCTGGCAGGAAAGGGCTCCCAACTCAAGAAAAGGAAAAGAAAACAAAGAAACAATTCAAAACAAACAAACGAACAAAAGCCCCGGGATCCCACCAGCACAGCAGCCCAAACCAGGAAGCATCTCCACACTCGAACGGAGCTCCGCAGCCCCCAGGAAGAAGGAAAAATGGTGCACAGAGTGAGGTACTCGAGCGAAGGATGAGAGGTGGGGAGAGGCAAGGAAGAAATGAAAAGAAGTGGAAATAAAGCAACACCAGCAGGCAATAATTGGCACTCAGAGAGCCACCCGTTTGGGTGTGTGGAATCCAAGCAGCCACTATTTCCCAGTTAAGAGACTGTGGCCACGGGAAGCAGAGGAGGCCAAGTCGTGGTGAAGAAGTGTGGGGGGTGGGAAAGCATATAACGCCAATTACTGGTTGGTTTGTCTCCCACTGGAAGCTCTGTGAGGCTGCTTTCTCGTACCCCGTTTGCTGGTCTCCTATAGGAGACCAAGATGTCGGATCCGCGCCGTGTTAGCTGGTAGGGGACCTCTGCATGAATCTCTCCTTGCTCTCCATTCTCTGTCAGTTTTCTCACTCCATTTGGTGCTTGGCTGAGTTCTTTATCTTTTCATTTGATGTTTTAGGGTTTCAGGATTGTTGTATTCCCTGTTAGGCTTAGTTTTTTGGATCTTTGCTGTGGAAGGATGGTATGTTGCTTCTGCCTAGAGCACCATTTTGCTGGAACTCTGTCTTTGCAATTCTTGATAATGCCAAGAGAAAGACCAAATTACTGAAAAACATGAGAATAAACGGACAAAAGAATATGATCCATTGTTGATATCTATACTGAGCCTCTAAGACAAAGACTTTAAAATAATATGATAAACATTTTCAAGAAAATAGAGGAAACATGCAGAAAAAATAAAATGGGTAAAAGATGGAGATTTTCAATAAAGGACATTATTGAAATGAAAAATACAGTATCTGAAATTAGTAACTCAATGAATGAGTTTAATAGCATGTAAGAAGTAGCATAAGACAGAAAGAGTGAACTGGAAGACAGCAATATAAACCATCAAAAATTAACAAAAGAAAAAAAATTAACTGAAAAGAACATTAGAAACATACAGAATTTAGTGATGCAGTAAAACTATAATTTTGGCTTTATAAGAAAAAGAGAAAATGAAACAGAAGTAATATTTAGAGATAATCAATAAAAGTTTTCCAAAATCCATAGATTGAAGAATATATACAAATTCCAAATAGGTTAAATATAAAGAAGCTCATGCCTAGGAATGTAATAGCCAAACAGGTAAAAATGAAACAATAAGAAAATCTTAAAAACAGCCAGAGGAAAAAATATACATATACTTCAACTAAAAAAAAAAAAACAGAGGCAGAGCCAATATGGTGCCCTAGACAGACGCATCATGCTATCCCTCTGCAAGATCCGAAAAACTAAGTAAAACAGATGCAAACTTTAATTCTTGAGCCCTTCACATCAAATGAAGGGATAAAGAACTAGATCAAACACAGACTAGAAGAAAAAACTGGAGGAAAACAGAGAATGAGTAGAGACACAGAAGGGAGGTCCCCTACCAAATAACATGGCACAGCATTACCATCTCAGCACACAGCCAGAAACAAACTTGGACAGGGAGTATGGGAAGGTGACTTCACAGAGCCCACAACAGGAGATAGAGCACTCAGTAACCAGAGAAACATGCTTTCCCACACCTCACACTTCTGTCCAGTACATCACCCCCACCCCTACCTGATGGACCACACAATAAAACTTGATTAGAAAAACACCTGCCCACCACTATCCCAGGCCTACTCCGCCTCCACCCATCAGCTCCTACTGTGACTTTTTTTTCCCTTTATTCTTTTCCTTTCCCCTCCCACCTAGCCACGTAAGTCACCCTTTCCTGATGGGCCTTGCCGCACCACTCAGCTAGAGAGCTACTGGCCTGCCATCACCCCAGGCCCATCAACCACCACCCGCTGGCTCCTGCCACTCCATTCTTTTTCCTTTCTTCCTTTGCTTTTCCCTCCTACCTAGGCCCTGACACCACCTCTACACCTTTTTGCCAGGCCACACTGCACTGCGGCATATAGAGAGCTACTGGCCTGCCACCAGCCCAAGTTCACCCTGCCCTTACCCACCAGCTCCTGCCTTATCATTTTTTTCCCTTTCCTCCTTTTCTTTCTCCCTCCCACCTAGCCTTGTACTCCACCTTTACTGCTTTTCACCGGGCCTCGCCTCACTTCCACAGGTAGAGACCCAGAGGCCCATCACCGGACCAGGTCCCACCCACCTCCATCAGCCACCTCCACCACACCAGTTTTCCCCTTTTCTTCCTTTTCTTTCCCCCTCCCACTTAACCATGTATGTCACCTCTATGCCTTCCTTCCAGGCCACACTGCATGGCCAAGGCTGGAGAGCCACCAACCCACCAACAGCCCGGGTTAAACTTGCCCCCTTGTCAGCTCCCCCACACCATGTTTTTTCCCTTTCTTCCTTTTAATTCTCCCTCCCACATAGCCCCATATACCACCTCCCCTCATTCCCACTGGCTCCCAGGTCCACCTGGCCCCCAACTGCCAGCAACCTTTTATAAATTCCTCTTTCTTTTCTTTGTTCTCCCCATCAAGCCCTGTACACCAACCCACCTTCACACCAGCACTCTCCCTACTGTCACAGCTACAGTGTTCCCAGCTCAGGTCCACTACTGCATGGGGCCTGCATTGCTCCTCCCCTCCCACCACTTGACCTGCTGCTGAATGAAGGGAAGTAAGGTTGTACCACTCCCTATCCACCACTGTCACCTATCTGGAGAAGAGCTGCGAATGCTTCCACATTCTGGACCAATGTCAGGAGTTAAACAGAGCCCACACAATCCACCCTCAGCCACCTTGCCAAACCAGTGTACAGCGAAATGGACACACACTGGCTGCTGCTACCCTTCTCACCTGGACAAGGTGGTGAGATCTGTCATGCCCACAGACAAACAAACAGCAAATCACACCTGGCCCACCCATCTTGACATATCAAAACAAAATAAAGAAGCAGGATGAAACAGAGGAACACATAATCAATAAATACAGAAAATAATAGCTTAATGTTTCAGAGACAGCAGACCATATCATAATATATGAAAAAGCAGGACAAAATAGCTCCAGTAAATGACTAAAATAAAGAATCAGATGACCTTCCAGTAGAAGAAAAAGTAGTGGAACTACCTCATATGGAAGTCAAAATGTTAATATTAGGGTTGTCCAAGAGATAAGGAAAGATATCAAGGAAAACATAGATAAAACCAAGGAAAAAATAGACAAAAATCATGGGAAACACAGACAAAAACAATGAAAACATAGCCAAAATCAAGTAAAACACAGACAAAGAAATAGAAGAATTCAGAAAAGCAATACAAGAATAAAACATCCATATAAATAAACAATTAAAAATCATACAAACACAGTAACTAGAAATCTAAAAGATAAACAACAAAATTTCAGAAATGGACTACTCAATAGAAAGTTTTAGGAGCAAATTTGAAACAATGGAAGACAAATCAGCAAGATTGAAGACAAATCTACGGATGACAATTTGTTTGAGGAAAAATCAAAAAACAGAATGAAGAAACCTAAGAATTATGTGGGTCACAATTAAGAGAAAAAATCTGTGCATGATTGGAGTTTCAGAACGAGTGGAAAAAATGGAAAACACAAAGAAGATTGTTGAATATTTGCTAGCAGAAAACGTTCCAAATGTCATGAAAAATGAAAAGCTGACCATCCAAGAAACTCAACGAACCCCATATGGGATAGACCACAAAAGAAGTCACCAAGACATATTGTAATCACATTTGCTAAAACCAAAGACAAAGAAAGAATCCTGAGAGCAGCTTGAGAAAAACAAAAATCACAAAGGGGAAACAATAAAACTAAGCTCTGATTACTTGGCAGAAACCATGCAGGCAAGAAGGCAATGGGATGACATATATAAGACCTTGTAAGAAAAAAACTGCCAAGAAACAATCATATATCCTGCAAAAATCTCTCTCAAATACAATGGTGAAATTAAGACATTTCGAGATAAACAGAAATTACGGTATTTAGTAAAAACTAAACCATACTTGCAAGAAATAATAAAGGGAGTCCTTTAGTTAGATAACCAACAACATTAGACAACAACAAGAGTCTAGGACACACAACAGCATCAGCTAGATGCAAACCTAGGTAAGAAATCACAATAATAAAACAAAACTAAAAGACAGAAAATAGGGAAACAGAGACATCAATCTGTAAATGATAAGAATGTCAAAACAATAAAAGAGGAATAAGTAATGTAAGTATCAAACTTTCAAATAAAGAGGAAGTCAAGGTGATATCAAGTAATATAAGACTGTTTTGAACTTAGGAAGATAAGGATTAATTTCAAGGTAACAAAAAGAAAGGTAATAAACCTACTCATCAGAATAAAAAAGAAGAAAAACATAAAGTCTCAGTAAACACAAAATGTATAATAATGAAAGAAAATCCACAAGCAAAAGGAACTCAGCACAGGAAAGTAAGAGGAACAAAGAAAACATCAGTACCACAAAAAAAACCATAACAATATGACAGCAATAGACTCATATCTATTGATAAGCACACTAATGTAAATGGCTTAAATGTGTCTGTAAAGAAACAAGAGAGTGGCAGAATGGATAAAAAAAAATGATACACCATAGACACAAAGACATAAATATATTAACAATCAAAGGACAGAAAAAATATATCAAGCAAACAGTAAAAAGAGGGCAGGAGTGGTAATACTAATCTCAGATAAAATAGAGTTTAAGGTAAAATGTACCATAAAAGACAAGGAAGGACATTATATAATTATAAAAGGGACAATCCACCAAAAAAACATAACCTTAATAAATATCTATGCACACAAGGATAGGGCTCCAAAATACATAAATTTTAAGCACACTGAAAAGAGAAATAGACAGTGCCACAATAATAGTAGGAGACTTCAACACACCACTCTCGGTAACAGACAGAACATCTAGAAAGAAACTTAACAAAGATACAAAAGATCTAAAAGACAAAATTAACCAATTTGACCTCATAGATATATATATATATATAGAACACTCCTCAAACATCAGCAAAGTATATATTCTTTTCCAACACACATGAAACATTCTCCAGAATAGACCACATTTTAGGCCACAAAGCAAACCTCAATAACATCCAAAACTTTGAAATAATACAAAGCATTTTCTCTGACCACAACATCATAAAAGTAGAAATCAATAACAGGAAGAGGGAGGAAAAAAAATCAAATACATAGAAAGTATATAACACTTCACTTAAAAACAACTGGTAATAGAAGAAATCAAAAAGGGAATCAAAAAATTCCTAGAATCAAATGAGAATGAAAATACATCATACCAAAACCTTTGGGACACAGCAAAGGCATCCTCAGAGGTCAATTTATAGCAATAAATGCACACATCAAAAAAAAGCAGGCCAAAATCAATACCTTAACCATACAATTCAAATATAGAAAGAGAACAGCAAAAGAAGCCCACAGCCTCCAGGAGAAGGGAAATAATAAAGATTACTGCAGAAATAAATGAAATAAACAACAGAAAAATAGAAAAAAATCATCAAGACAAAAAGTTGTTTCTTTGAAAAGATCAACAAAATCAACACAATGTTGCACAAACTGACAAAAGGAAAACAGAAGATGAAGCTATTTACCCATGTAAGAAATGAGATGGGGGACATTAAAATGGACTCAACTGAAATAAAAAAAGGATCATAACAGAATATTATGAAAAATTATACTCCAACAAATTTGAGAACCTAGAGGAAATGGACAAACTTCTAGAAACACAATACCTACCTAAACTAACACATGCTGATATAGAAAATCTGAACAGATCGATAACAAGAGAAGAGATTGAAGAGGGGGAAAAAAAAAACCTCCCAACAACAAAAAGCCCAGGCCTAGACAGCTTCACTGGAGAATTCTACCAGAAATTCATAGAATAGATCACACCAGTACTACTCAAAGTATTTCAGAGCATAGGAAAATAAAGTATACTCCCAAATTCATTCTATGAAGCAAGCATAACACTGATATCAAAGTTAAGCAAAGACACCACAAAAAAGAGATTACAAACCAATATCTATCATGAATATAGATGCAAAAAATTCTCAACAAAATTCTAGCCAATAGAATTCAGCATCATATAAAAAATAATAATAATACACCTGACCAAGTGGTATTCATACCAGGTATGCAAGGAGGGTTCAACATTAGAAAATCAATCAATGAAATCCACCACATAAATAGAACAAAAGAAAAGAATCACACGATCACCTCAATTAACACAGAAAAGGCATTTGATAAAGTCAAACACCTGTTCCTGATAAAAACTTTCGATAAAACAGGAATAGAAGGGAAATTCCTCAACATAATGAAGGGCATCTATACAACACCAACAGTTAATATTATTCTCAATGGAGAGAGACTTAAAGCTTTCCCCTAAGAAAGGGAACAAAGATGCCCTTTATCACCACTCCTATTTAACATTGCGCTGGAAGTCCTAGCTAGAGCAATAAGGCAAGAAAAAGAAATAAAGGGCATTAAATTGGAAAAGAAGAAGTAAAACTATCCCTATTTGCAGATGACATGATCCTATACATAGAGAACCCCAAAGATTCCACAAGAAAACTATTGGAACCAATAGAAAGATTCAGCAGTGTAGCAGAATACATGATCAACATACAAATATCAGCTGGATTTTTATACACCAATAAACAGAAATTAGGAAAACAATACCATATGTAATAGCCCTTAAACAGATAAAACACTTAGGAATAAATCTAATCAGGTATGTAAAAGACCTATACAAAGAAAACTACAAAACAGTATTGCAAGAAACCTACATAAACAGAAAAACATACCAGGCTCATGGATAGGGAGACTCAACATTGTGAAAAAGTCAATTTTACCCACAGCGATCTACAGATATAATGAAATCCTGATCCAAATTCCAACAGCATTCTTTAACAAGGTGGAAAGCCAATTACCAACTTTATATAGAAAGAAAAGAGGTTCCGGATAGGAAAAGCATTATTGAAAGAAAAGAATCAAGTAGGAGACCTCACACTACCTGATCTCAGAACCTACTATACAGCCACAGTAGTCAAAACAGCCCAGTACCGGTACATGGACAGATACATGGATCAATGGAACAGAATTGAGAACGCAGATGTAAATCCATCCACCTATGGTCAGTTGATCTTTGACAAAGGGCCAAAGTCCATTAAATGGGGAAGAGAGTCTTTTCAATAAGCAGTGCTGGCAAAACTGGATGTCCATCTGTAAAAAAATGAAACAGAACCCATACCTCACACCATACACAAAAACTAACTCAAAATGGATCAAAGACCTAAATATAAAACTTAAAGATCATGGAAGAAAAAATAAAGACAGTGCTAGGGGCTCTAATACATGGCATAAATTCAACACAAGCTATAACTAACAATGCACAAACACCAGAAGATAAACTAGATAACTTGGAGCTCCTAAAAATTAACAACTTATGCTCAATCAAAAGGCTTCACCAAAGGAGTAAAAAGAGATCCTAAAGACTGGGAAAAAAAATTCGGCTACAACATATCTGACAAGGATCTAATCTCTAAAAGCTATAGAATACTTCAACACCTAAATAACAAAAAAGACAAATAATCCAATTAAAAAATGGGAAAAGGATATAAACACATATTTCACCAAAGTAAACATTCAGGTGGCTAATAGACACATGAGGAAATGCTCGTGATCACTAGCCATTAGAAAAATGCAAATCAAAACAACAATGAGATACAATCGCACCTTGACATTACTGGCACGAATCTAAAAAACAGAAAATAGCAAATGTTGGAAAGGTTTTTGGGAGACTGGAACTCTTATGAACTGCTGGTGGGAATGTAAAATAGTAAAACCACTATGGAAATGATATGACATCTCCTTTAAAAGCTGGAAGTGGAAATACCATATGATCCAGAAATCCCACTCCTAGGAATATATCCTAGAGGAGTAAGAGCTGTCACATGAACAGACATAATACAAGGCCATGTTCATTGCAGCATTATTCAAAATGGCAAAAAAATGGAAACAATCTAAGTGCCCATCAACAGATGAATGGATAAACAAAGTATGGTTCATACACATAATGGAGTACTACCCAATGATAAATAACAATGATGAATCTGTGAAACATCTCACAACACGGATGAATCTGGAGGGCATTATGCTGAGTGAAATAAGTCAATCACAAAAGGACAAATGTTATATGAAACTACTATTATAAAAACTCAAAAAAAGGTTTACACAGAGAAAAAAATAATCTTTGATGGTAATGAGGGGAGGGGAGCTGAGAAGGGGGAATCACTAACCAGATAGCAGACAAGTGTTAACTTTGATGAAAGGAAAGACAACACACAATATAGGGGAAGTCAGCACACCTTGACCAAGGTAAAGCCATAGAAGCTTCTTAGACACAACCAAACATCTTGAGGAACCTAGTAGCTCGGGCTGAAGGCTGGAGAACATGGTCTCCAGGGACATCTAGGTCAATTGGTATAAGATAGTTCATAAAGAAAATGTTCCACATTCTACTTTGGTGAGTAGCATCTGGGGTCTTAAAAGCTTGCGAGTGGCCATCTAAAATACGTCTATTTGTCCCGTCACAATTGGAGCAAAGGAGAATGAAGAACATCAAAGACACAAGGAAAATATCAGTCCAAAGTATTAATGGACCACGTGAACCATGGTCTCCACCAGCTTGAGCCCAGAAGAACTAGATGGTGCCTGGTTACCACCACCAACCACTCTGACAGGAAACACAGTAGAGGGTGCTCGGCAGACCAGGAGAAAACTGTAGGACAAAATTCAAATTCACAAAAAAGTCCAGACTTACTGGTCTGACAGAGACTGGAGGAAACCCCAAAACTATGGCCCTCAAACAACCTTCTAACTCAGAACTGAAGCCACTCCCGAAGGTCACCTTTCAACCAAAGATTAGACAGGCCTATAAAACAAACAATAACACAAGTGAGGAACATGCTTGTTAGTTCAGTCAAGTATACGAGACCAAATGGGCAACACTTGCCTGAAAGCAAAGATGAGAAGGTAAGAAGGGACAGGGAAACTGGATGAATGGAAACAGGGAAACTGGGGTGTAAAGGAGGAGACCATTGACACATTACGGGGATTGCAACCAATGTCACAAAATAACTTGTGTATAAATTTTTGAATGAGAAACTGATTTTCTCTGAACTCTGAAAAAATACTAATAAGTCATATAATGAAAAACAGGTCACTTAGATATTCAAAAGGGAGAAAAACAGAAATTAAAATCCAACTTTGACAGCTTCCAAAGATCATGTTCACTCCACTCTGCCATACTTTTCAGATTGGATGAATTAAAACAAGTTGCCATCAAGGGGACTCTTAACTCATGGTGACCCCATGTATGTCATAGCAAAACTGATTTTTTTCAATAGCTGATTTCTCAGAAGTAGATTGCCAGGGATTTCTACCAAGGAGCCTCTGAGCAGACTCAAAGCTCCAACCTTTTAGTCAGTGGCTGAGCAGGTTATCTGTTTGCAAGGCTCAGGGACTCTGGATGAATAATAAAAGTACTAAATACTAAAAGCACTCATTTTCTTTCAAGCACAGTTACGGTCTACTCTATATGATAATCCCATGGAAAGGACATAAACATAGATAAGAGAAACATATAAATACATACAAACAATAGGTTACTGGATGTCAAAAGTGATTTTTTATTACAAATATCGTCTGCAACTCTGCATGTATTCTATCTCATATTTGTAAAATACTATCATTTTGAGATACAAGTTCTACAATATGAGCAAAATCTACTTCTCTACAGAACAGCAAAAGGATTACTGTCAGCGAGAAATACAGAAAGACATAAATGGCTCGTTTTGCAAGAGTATGGTCAAGGGTCTTTCTGTGTGACGCTGTTTGCTAAAAAGGTTTTATGCTGAGGTACCACTAAGACAAATGACTTCTATTTGTTAACACTTGTCATTTTAGTCAGTGTGTAACTAAGAAAGATAGCATCATCTCTGTGTTAAAGGCACCAAAAGGTTTAGAAAAAAAAGCATAGACAAGCATTTCCTATTGGATGCATAAATGACTCTATTTCAAATGACCACTAGCACGCATGGATATACGGTAATTCTCTCAATGCCCTGTTGGTTATAAAGATGCTTAGCTTCCTTCTTAAGACAGCCGCTACTTATGTATACTATAATTATAAAAGTGTCTCCGTACTAGATGTGGTGAAAGGACTCAAGGAACACAACCAGCTCTAGACTGTAGTGATTAAGTTCAATTGAAGACATTCTCCAGAAATGAAGTCCAAAAAAAAATGAGCAAGCAAAGAGTTGTAGCCTAGAAGAGGAAACAGAGAAGAAATTCTATGCCCCTGAAATAGACAATGAGTTTAATACTCACCCCACGAAGGGTAACTCTGAGTCATATAGAGAAGCAACACAAAGTATTCTGTAAAGACACAAATAAATTCAGGGAGAATAGCTGATTTTAAGCAATCACTACCTCCAATATAAGTGATAGTGACTCCTTATTCAAAAGTATAAAGAATGTGACATCATTTGTAGCAAATGTGATTTTCCCAGGTGTTTTAAAAGAAGTAATGGAAACTCTTTTGAGACTTGTAAAAACTGTGATCCCAACTCTATTGACTTACTTGGCAACAAATGACCAGAGGCAGAATAAACCCAGCCTCCTTTTCAAGTGACTAGGATTTCATATATAGTAAACTAAAATCTAGACTAAGAGTTCATTTTTTTCTTGCAGTTGAGTATCATGGTAAGTGGAAAGTAAACAGCAGGTTATGTGGTGGTATAAAATAAATGACTTAGGTTTTTTAGACAAAAATGTAAAGTGCACATCAGAAAAACTAGAAGGAATCTTTGTTAAAAGAGATTTTGACTTGATCAACAGGACTTTAAACTGAAATTTGAGGAGAAAGGATTGAAATGTAAATCTTAATGCCCAGTAAAGATAAAACTGCATTCTAGTAGAAAAACAACCAAAACGTAGAAAAAAATAATTGCAGAGGATGTATTCAATAATTCTCAGTATAAAATTGATCATGGTTAATTATGTATATTCAGATAAAAAGTTTATAAACAATAAATAATATACTATTGAAATTAATATCTAGAGGTAAGTATACTGTACACAGAACAAATAATCCAAGAAGCTGGGCTTTATGAAGAATGTGGCATCAGGATTGGAGGAAGACTCATTAACAACCTGAGATATACAGATGGCACAACCTTGCTTGCTAAAAGTGAAGACGACTTGAAGCGCTTACTCATAAAGGTGAAAGTCTACAGCTTTCAGAATGGATTACACCTGAACATAAAGAAAACAAAAATCCTTACAACTGTATCAATACACAGCATCATGATGGACGGTGAAGAAATTGAGTTGTCAAGGATTTCATTCTTCTCGGATCAACAATCAATGCCCATGAAAGCAGAAGTTAAGAGAGCAAAGGACTTAGCACATTGGGCAAATCTGCTCTAAAAGACCCCTTTAAAGTGTTAAAAAGCAAACAGGTCACTTTGATGACTGAGGTAAGCCTGAACCAAGCCATGGTATTTTCAATTGCCTTGTATGAATGTGAAAGCTGGACAATGAATAAGGAAGACCTGAGAAGAATTGACACATTCTGATTGTGGTGCTGGCAAAGAATATTGAACATGCCATGGACTGCCAGAAGAACATATAAATCTGTCTTGGAGGAAATACAGCCAGAATGTTCCTTAGAAGTGAGGATGACAAGACTTCATCTTGCTTACTTTGGACACATCATCAGGAAGGACCAATTGCTGAAGAATACATCATGCTTGGTAAAGTAGAGGGTCAATGAAAAAGAGGGAGACCCTCCATGAGATGGACTGACACAATGGCTGCAACAATGGACTCAAACATAGCAATGATTATGAGGGTGGCACAGGACCAGGCAACATTTAGTTCTGTTATTCATATGGTAGCTATGAGTTGGAGCTGACTCAACAGCACCTAACAATACTATATGTGAAACAGATATGATGGAGCTCAATTAAGATGTCAGAATTACTTTTTTCAAGTGATCTCTGGATTAGTTAACTAAAGGTGGAGAATATAAGGGCCTAGATTTAGAGGACACAGATTACAAATGAGGGATTGGGAGAAGTCAAATTCATTAGAGAGATTACAGAAAAAAACACATTCAAGAAGAATGTAATCAATATCACTGAATGGTACTTATAGAAACTTGAATAGGTGTATGTTTTTGTTGTGTATATTTTCAGCAACAACAAAATTAAAATAAATTATTAAAAAAAAAGAAAAGAAAATGTACACAGTAAATTAGGAGTCCTTGCAGATTAACTGGATCTCAAGTGGTTTCATATATTTCAGGTTCTGGCTTCTTTGGGGAATCTAGCTATAAATTTATTTGTGACTTTATGGGACCAAATAGAAAAATGAATATATACCTTCAGGAGAAAACATTTACATTAATCGATTGTAATTGTATCACCATTTAGGTAATTCAAATAATCAGTCATAATACTGACAGTGAAGAAGAGGTTGTGATATTAGTGAAGTTGTCAGACAGGAGTTGGAATGAATTGGAATCCACTTGATGGCATTGGGTTGCATTCCATTAAAACACTTAAAGAGTTGTTTTATAATATGAGGAGATGATAAATAAAGGAATGTAATAAATGATTCCAAAAATAACATGAAATAAAATCCAGTGGCACAAACAAAATGGTACAATCACAAAGAACAATGATTATAGTCTGGAATCAATAATTCTTACATTGATTATAGTCTAAATCATATATGCATCTTTATATCAAAACATTTTAAGATAATAATTGAATTAACATAAAGAATGAGTTTTAACTGTGAAAATAATATTAAATAAAATTCTCCTCTTATACTGAAGTAATGTTAGACCAGACAGTATGATTTTCTGGTAGCCATTTTGCTGAAACGATTTTTGAAAAACAGGAAATAAAGTGAGATGATCGTACTTTCTGACTTTGACAGTGACCTTTAAAATAAAACACAGGTACTAATGAGCAGCTCTGGTGATAGAATCATTCATGTATCAGATGTTAATATTTCCTCAAGATTTAATAAATATCATATGTGACGTTCCTTGTCAAGCTTCTGGTTAACAAATCATACAAGTTGAACTGCCTCGAAAGGTATTCCAGGAAAATCAACACATGGAAGAAGAAGAGGCCTCTATTCGTCTGTATAAGAAATTGAGCCCTTATTTGTTTTATGAATGCAATTTAACCAAGAACCTTCATTTTATATCTTCGAATAGATCTCTTGGGATATATACTTATGTTTAATAATCACCTAGCCAAGAAGCATCTTTTAAAAACAAAAATTAGATATACTTGATAGCAAACACAGAAAGATTCAGTTCTAGACACACCATTGAGCAGACCTCAATCTCATAGAAAAATTGAAAATTGAAAGTATATGAACCATAGTTATTAGGCTTTCATGAACCCTGTAAGTGCCATTATCAAGCTATTTTGGTGTTTTCTGTAATATTTCAAACATTGTAATTCAAAAAGTAAAATACAGCTCTACCCATTCTCCTCAGCATCATATAAAATAATAATCTGAGATTTTTCTTTGCCACAATCAATCCATTAAAGATTATGGGGAAATTAAAGGTCAGTGAACAGTGCGAAATATATTCATATAAGCAGACAGAAAAGCTTGGTGATATAAAATATTAATAAACAAGACTGAAATATTTAGTCTTTGTACACAAACTGTGCTTTTTATAAAATTATATAAATCAGGTTTTTAAAATCCAACACATAATTTTAAATGCATTAGAGGAGATGGCTTTGTAAAATAACACTACTCTAAGAAGCAGTAGCAAACGATCATCTCTTCATAAGCAAATGCTCTGAACCTTCCTGCCCCCATCTATGGTTTATGTGAATTTTAAGCAAATAATATTTTTAAAAGAAAGCCACCAAGAACAAAAATAGTATTTGCAAGACAGAAGAGCATGCATAATCACTCTTACAAGAGAATTCCATAGAACTTCTTCAATCCAGAATTGTTACAAAAATTTAATTTACAAATTACTTTTTTAGGGTACGTATTTTGTGAAAAACAAAGCACTTTTTACTGTAGTTTTCTAAAAGTAAAACTAATTTTTTATTTCACAAAACTTAGGAAGTGTGTTCTACATGTGACCTGTTAGTTTTGTCTTCAGTATCCAGGAGAGTGAAATGATAAATCCCATTAGCAGAAAGAAAATAATTTCATTAAATTATTTTTTAAAATATGCTTAATGGATAGAGGTTGTTCCGTAATTGTTCCTTAATTTTTCTATAAGTCAGCCTTTAGTAGCCAACTCTTTTCTCTCTCTCCCCATGAAAATTGTTAATGTCACATACCTCCCCACTGAATCCTCTAGAACCCAGTTCTCAGTTTTAATTAAAAGATTTAATTTAGGTCTGTGATTGTCTATAATTTAGGTCTGAAATTTCTCATCCTTCTGGTAAAATATCTCTAAGACAAGCAAACCTTTTGTTTGCTAATACTGACCACGTGTTAATTTGATGAGTTTCTTTTCCCTGTCTGATCAAAGATGGTCTCCTTAATGAAATCACGTCTGCATCAGATTTCAATATATCAGGTCATTTCGTGACCTTTTGTATCTCCATTTGGGTCTCAGCAATGCAACAGTCTCTCTGTGCTAGCCTTGACAACTTCAATCTTTTCTCTGTTTATCATGACGTTGTTTATTAGTCCAGTTGTGAGGATTTTTGTTTTCTTCATGTTTCGATGCAATCTATGGTGAAGGCTATGGTCTTTGATCTTCATCAGTAAGTGCTACAAGTCCTTTTCACTTTTAGCAAACAAGGTTGTGTGATCTGCAGATCACAGGTTGTTAATGAGTCTTCCTCCAAACCTGATGCCACATTCTTCTTCATACAATCCAGCTTCCTAGATTATTTGCTCAGCATACAGATTGAATAAGTGTGGTGAAAGGATACAACCTTGATACACACCTTTCCTGATTGTAAACAACAAAGTATCCCCTTGTTCGTTTGAATGACTGCCCCTTGGTCTAGATACAGATTCCTTAGGAGCACAATTAAGTGTTCTGGAATTCCCATTCTTCACAATGTTATCCATAATTTAGATTAATAAGCAACATCATGATAAATGGGGAAAAGACTGAAGTTTTCAAAGATTTTGTTTTACTTGGATACATAGTCAAAGACCATGAAAGCAGTAGTCAAGAAATCAAACTATGCGTTGCACTGGGCAAATCTGCTGCAAAAGATCTCTTCAAAATGTTAAAAAAACAAAAATGTCGCTTTGAGGACTAGAGTGTGCCTGGCACAAGCCATGGTATTTTTAATAGCCTCATATGCATGTGAAAGCTGGACAATAAATAAGGAAGGCTGAAGAAGAATTGATGCCTTTTAATTATGGTGTTGGCAAAGAATATTGAATATGCCATAGACTGCCAGAAGAATAAACATATCTGTCCTGGAAAAAATACAGCCAGAATGCTCCTCAGAAGCAAGGATGGAGAGACTTCATCTCGTATACCTTGGACATGTTATCAGGAGGGACCATCCCTGGAAAAGGACATCATGCTTGGTAGATGGTCAACAAAAGAGAGGAAGACCCTCAATGAGATGGATTGACACAGGGGCTGCAACAATGGGCTGAAACATAGCAATGATTGTGAAAATGGTGCAGGACTGGGCAACATTTTGTTCTGTTGTACATAGGGTTATTATGAATCGGAACTGACTTGATGGCATCTGACAACAACAACTCTCAGCTAGGCCTCTGAAGTGTTATCTTGTGAACATGCAGCTCATTTTTCTGCCAAGGATCCATGCAGAATCCTCATGCAAACTTTAGCCATGCCCCCATCAATGTCTCTCCTTCCTTTCTGCTTCCCTGCCCCATAAATTTTAGCAGTTTTTGCACTCTCAAACTGCAATCCCTGCTTCTTCAGCTTGGTTTGAGTATCCTCTGCTTTGGCTTCACCTTCCCTAATCCATTAGCTGGAAAATGATCCGGGTAGAGAGACTGAGGGACTGTGGAGCTCATCTACTTTGCTTCCTTTCTCTCAAACATCACAGTCTTGCACTTCCTGTAATCAAATTCCTACAAATATTTGTCTTCTATATTTTGTCAGTTTTATCCTAGTTTACCATGGGAGCATAATTCTGATACCAGCTACTGCATCATAGCTAGAACTTTTAAAAACATATTTACTTATTAATTATCAAAAGGTCTTATTAAATAAATAGATCTTTAAAATTGTTATATTCAAAAATAGATTTTAAAATTCTCACAAAAATAATATATTAAAAAATAAAAATCTGGGAAAATGTTAAACGAGATGGGATTCCAGGACAACAGAATCTATGACATACTAGGGAAATTTTAAGGCTATTTCCAAGGTTTATGGGTTTTGTAACTGTAGGAATGGTAGTACCATTTAGAAATTTTGTTAGCTGGAACACATTTGTGTTATTATTTCTTGCAGTTGTCATGTCTGGACATTATTTCTAGAATTTCTGGAATTACTGTGAACATCTTACTTCACAACTCAGAGGAAGGTACAGTCAGGAGAATCCAGACATGAGCATTCAAAGTCTTGATACACTACCCCTCTAACTTATTTTTGAATTTTTGGTTGTCCAGCAATATCAGGATTATTACTTATAGCTAAAAACATCCTCCCTGATACAATTCTCTAGCCATTGATTCACTTCTGGCTATCAGACCATGAACTGCAAACTTGCCTTGACACCCATGCTCTTTCTTGTTCAACCCATTTTTTATTCCCACTGTCCTCACTCGAGATAGAACAGTTACCCAACATAATAAAGCTTTTCCAGAACAAGTTGATCAACTTATCACTTCTACATTGTCTAGACTTTTTTTTTTTTAATTGTACTTCAGGTGAAGGTTTACAGAACAAATAGTTTCTCATGAAACAGTAGTACACATATTGTTTTATGACATTGATTAACAAACCCATGACATGTCAACCCTCTCCCTTCTCAACCTTTTTTTTTTTT
>NW_004444196.1:798501-878541 GCF_000243295.1 Trichechus manatus latirostris
TTGCTTCCTTTTGTATGCTCTGAAATAGTTTGAATAGTACTGGTACAAGCTCTTCTGTAATGTTTTGTAGAATTCTCCAGTGAAGCCATCTGGGCCAGGGCTTTTTTTGGTTGGGAGTTTTTTTATTACCTTTTCAATCTCTTGTCTTGTTATGGGTCTGTTCAGATTTTCAACATCACTGTGTTGTAGTTTGGATAGGTAGTGTGTTTCTAGAAATTTATCCATTTCCTCTAGGTTTTCAAATTTGTTGGAGTGTAGTTTTTCGTAATATTCTGTTATGTTCCTTTTTATTTCAGTTGGCTCTGTTGTAATGTCCCCCATTTCATTTCTTATTTGGGTTATTTGTGTCCTCTCCTGGTTTTCTTTTGTCAGTCTGGCCAGTGGTTTGTCGATTTTGTTGATTCTTTCAGAGAACGAACTTTTGGTTTTGTTGATTCTTTCTATTGTTTTTCTATTCTCTATTTCATTTATTTCTGCTCTGATCTTTATTACTTCCTTTCTTCCAGTGGCTGTGGGCTTTTTTTGCTGTTCTCTTTCTATTTGTTTGAGTTGTGTAGTTAATGTCTTGATTTTGTCCTTTTTTTCTTTTTTGATGTGTACATCTATTGCTATAAATTGTCCTCTGAGGACTTCCTTTGCTGTGTCCCAAAGGTTTTGGTATGATGTGTTTTCATTCTCATTTGCTTCTAGGAATTTTTTGATTCCATCTCTGAATTCTTCTATTACCCAGTGATATGTAAGCAGGGTATTATTCAGTTTCCATGAGTCTAGACTTTTTAAAAATTAAAAATAGCTAGGATAACTTAAATAGCACTTAATTTCTCTGTGTCTCAGTTTTCTCATCCTTAATTTGAGAATATTTATCATGGCAATTGAAGCTACTTGTGTCAACATTAACTGTTGTCTCTGAGAACAGAGAGTACCTGTATCAATAAAAGTGTTTTCACCAGAAGATTCCTGCCCAGGTAGTTAAGGCCAAAACCAGTAAATGTCTTTACTGATATAATAATTTGCAATCAATTTTTGCAAACCAATTTACCCAAGTAAACAGTATGCTTATTTGGGAAAACAGTTTACTTATCCAGACAACAGTGTGTTCATCAAGACTCAAGTCAAGACCCTTACCTCACTTTGAGCAACAATCTTAAGCTCTTATTTTACAAAAGTCACTCAGCCTAATGAGTTCCCCACCATATATGCCCTACCTTAAATAACTCAAGCCTAAACACCAAAACCTATTAGTTACCCTTCAGTCATTTGCATCTTTTGAGATATTACTAAGACTCAAGCAAGATGCATTTTGCCTTGCTGGAGGAAATTGATTCAATACATCCTTGATTGAGCAATAGATTTCTCTGGTGGTATTTCTGGGGGCCGTTATTCTGGTGAACCCACTGAGATCATCCTCATTACAGCTCAAGACCCTCAACAAGGCAATAGTATGCTCCCCTGAGGCCCCTTGGGGGTCTCTCCAACCACAAAGTTGTGGTCTCACATTGAATTTGAGTTCTTCTTTTTGTTACCTCCAAAATTCTAAAATATTTTGTGTTCTATGAAGAAGAGCTTCTCTTTTGGGGCTCTTTAGATTATATTATCAATTTTGAAAATTATTTTCATTAGTGTTAATATTTCTTATGAAGGATAGTTAGTAACTTTCCTGTTTGTCTCTATGTTGTTTTTCTGTTGAGAGTCTGTAAGAGAAAATTCATAGGATAGCAGATGTACATAGTTCTTATAAATCTATCTCTTGAGCTAACCTCAGGGTTTAATGTGTAAAAGGTCTCATTGGGTCTTTCTCATTATTATATAGACATATCTACCAACAATTTTGAGTTTGAGCCGTATCTGTTGAAATCCAAAGCTTCTGGAAATTCAGAGCCCCATGCCTGCGAATGAAATTTTAAGGCTATTACCAATGTTTGCTTATACTTCTTTGTCACTTTTATACCAATATTAGGCTCTTGCAAGTTTTCTTGCATTATTTACCAAATGTAATAGATTTTTGTATTGATATATTTGCTGTGAGATAATACATTTTCCATGTGACAAAAACCTGTGAGTGTGTGTTTTCTTCAATATTTCCTCTTTGACAAATTATCACTTAGAATCTGAATGTAGACAATATAGATGATAGAATATATATTCACATATATATACATAAATATGCAAGTATTTTAGAAAGTATTTGTTTATTATGTTGTAATTTTTTCTTAATTATGTTGCTTGATTTCAATATTTTACTGTGGAAAATCCTATTAAGCAGTTCTACTTTGTACATATGAGGTCACCATGAGGCTGAATTGACTCCATAGCAAATAACAACAACAATGGCACAAATGCCCAATGTATAGCACTTCCCACTTCCAGATGGCGCCAAAATGCGTACAGCATTGTCTGTAAACATTTTAGAAATCAAATAACCAGTTTATTTTCCCACAAATATTAAGCATTTTCCGTATGATATATATTCATTTTCACTATATTTGAGAATGTTATTGTTTCAGTATATTCAGGGACATTATTGTTCAGTAGACATCCCCGGGTGGCACAAATGGTTTGTTCTCAACTACCAACAAAAAGGTTGGTGATTCTAACCCACCCAGTGGTACCTGATTCCATAAAAATTGTTGTTGTGTGCCTTCGAGTGGATTCTGACTCGTAACGACCCTATAGGACATGGTAGAACTGCCCCATAGTTTCCAAGGCTGTAATCTTTATGGAAGCAGACTGCCACATCATTCTCCTATGGAGTGGCTGGTGGGTTCTAACCGCTGATCTTTTGGTTAGCAGCTGAGCACTTAACCATTGTGCCACCAGGGCTCCCAAGAAAATCCTATGTAACTCATTTCTCCTCTGTAGTACACAGAGTAATCATGAGTCAGAATAGACTTGATGGCAATTGGTTGTTATTGTTTAGTAGAGGCCCTGAAAACCACTTTACGTTTTCCTATACTATATATTTGGAGCCCTGTGGAGCAGTGGTTAAGAGTTCACCTGCTAACTAAAAGGTTAGCAGTTTAAATCCACCAGCCACTCCTTGGAAATCCTATGGGGCAGTTCTACTCTGTCTTATAGGGTCGCTATGAGTTGAAATTGACTTGATGGCAATGGGTATAGTATAAATTTATCTGAAAGTGACAAAAATAAATAAATTCATACTTTAAATGCTTATTTATTATATTATTTCTTAGGTGCATTTTACTCCTTTACCCTTAGAGGCTAGTACTTTCCATTCAAATTTAGTATTTCTGGCAGTAATAGTGTAATAATAGGACCAATAGCCTACTGATTACACCTTCTATTTTCTTTCAGTATGTTAATCCTGAGTACTACCCTTTCCAGTTCCTTGATGATCTGGTGGAACTTTCATTCACTGTGCTCCTAAATAAACCGATCAAATTCTCCCTGTCCCTAGAATTTGAATCTCAATTACAGTGACAAAGAGATAGGAGACCATTAGACTTCAGTCTTTCTAATATCAACAGGGATGAGACAAGTCATCACCTCCTGATTTTTAAACTCGATTATCCTCATTACTATAGGCTTTTTTCAGCCTTTAAAAAAATTCTTTGTGATTCCTAGTGTCCTGGTAATAAATTTATTTTCATTTAGCCTGAATCACATTCTGTTACTTACAACCAGAGGTTCCTTACTGATAAAATATAAGCATGTGTATACAGACATATGTTCTTTCCAAAACCCTTCTATGTTCTGAATTAATTTCTGAAAAAGAAACGAAATGAGAAACGTTCCAAGCTGTGTCAGACTTGGTGAATTGTATCAGCAGCTGCAGACCAAGGAGCTCTCTTTAACATTCTAACAGCATAGAAAAACCTGCAACAAAAGGCTCTGGGTTTTCAGCCACACCCACAAACCTGGAATGATACTAGTCACAGTATCATCTACGGTATGAAGAGGACAATGTATTTCATTATTAATGTTTTTCTCACATTCTATTCTTAAAGAAAGCCTATGAATAGAAATTCCTGACAGAGTAAACCCTAACCTGATCTACTCCTCACCCTCTAAAGCTGCACCTGGCAATAAAATGAAGACTGACAATAGCTACGTCTCATCAGAGCACTCACAGACCATCAGTGCTATAAATATTAATTCTGTAAGTGACTACAAGGAAACTTGGAGGAAGGGAAGAAAAGTCAGTGACTAATAATGGATAGAAAAAGATCAGGTCTGGGAGACCTGGCTAAAGAGGCTAAGTACTTAAATTATTAAGCAGTTACATGATAAAGCAATGACAATAAACATTAATGAGGCTTTAGGCTAGCTATTCAGATGGGGTTATTTTTTTTAATCCTCACTTAGTCAGCTTCCATAAAGATATACAGCCTTGGAAACCCTATGGGGCAGTTCTACTCTGTCCCATAGGGTCGCTGTGAGGCAGAATCAACTAGACTGAAAGGAGTTCAGTGGGTATGCTTAGTTTATGGTAGATATGTCTTATCATCTGGAGCTCTGGTGGTACAGTTGTTACCAGGTGGAAACCCCAGGTTCAGCTCTGCATGACTCTTATTGGCCAATAAATGAGAGACTGTGATGGGAAAGCAGAAAGGCACCTTTACTTCATTGCTCAAGGAAAGGAGTCAGTCAGAGCTGCTGCCACCACGAAGACTGGTCAGTGAGGATGAGGGGAAAGGTTACCTTTAAGGAGTTTACGAGTAGGGAGTTCATACAAGTTATGTCAGCAACATGCGTAATCATACTACACAGGCACAGTGGGGTTTACATATAACTTCATGCATCGCCAGGATTTCTACAGGGCAGGCCAAGCAAAGGAGCTAGGATTCAAAGGCAAAGTTGCGGGGCAGGCTGAGCAAGCTGCTTGAGGCAGTGGAGTCTTCTGCAGCCTGGGGACCTCTGTCTTACAGTGGTTAAGAGCTTGGCTGCTAACCAAAAAGTCAGCAGTTTGAATCCACCAGCTGCTCCTTGGAAAACCTGTGGAAGAGTTCTACTCTGTCTTAGGGTTGCTATGAGTCAGAATAGACTCGACAGCAATGGGTCATGTCTTATCATGTGAAAGGAATTTTATTCTCTTTTAACTGAGTAAGAGATTTTATCATGAGAATGCATTGCATTTTATCAATCTTTTAAAGCATCTATTGAGATGATTGCGTTTTCTCTTTTAATATGTTACATATTTTCCAACGTTAACTCACCTTTGCATTCCCAGGAGGAAATCAGGTAGGTCATAATATGCTATTATTTTTGTACATCAATGGATTTGTTTTGCTAATAATTTGTTTAGGATTGTTTCATAAATATTTATGAGTAAATTTTGCTTGCATGTAATTGCTTGTCTATCTCTTCCAGAATAATTATGGCTTCTCAAGTAAGGTCATACCTTATTCATTTTTATCTCTTCAATACTTAGTAAAATGCTTGGCACACAGATTGTACTCAATAAATGTTTTTTGAATAAATACATGATTGATTAGTGATATTCTACGACAGAAATGAACATACAGGTAGGTTTTAAGTATTCTCAGGTACAAATGAGAGAAACCATATTGACCAAATTTCCTTTTCCTACTCTCCATTCTCAAGCCATAGATATGAACGAGGGCTTTGACATCTCCCTCTGACACCTCACTGTCACTAAACCCAAAATATTCTAATTTCTACATTTAGTTCATTTCCACTCCCACTAACATACACAGAACCACTCAATATCATCTCCTGCCTAGTATACTATAAATGTTCCCCAATTCGCTTCCCTACTTTCTCAGTTCCCTTCTCCCATCCATTGCCTCACCATTTATCATACAGAAGCCAAAGTGATCTTTTTCAAAGATGAATAAAATTGCTACTCCCCTGCTTAAAACATGTCAATTGTTCCCTACTAGGGATAATATTTCAAATACTTAAGGTGGTCTATAAGTCATTATATACCTGCATAAACTCTTCTCTACCTGTCCTACCTCCTCTTATGCCTCTGTTGCCCAGTTCATTACCCTCCCACCACACTGACTATTTAAATTAAAATGTGCCCAGCACTACTAGTGCAGCGCTCTTCCCTTGGCTCTTTGCTTGGCAGACAGACTGATACATTAAATCTTAGGTTAAATGTCATTTCCACACAGAGAACTTACTGGATTCCCAGGTCTAAATTAGCACACTCCCTGTTTTTCTCTTCATAACTCTTTTACTACATATAATTATACTGTTTTTCTATGTTTTAGTGTTTCCCTCATCCATTAGACGAATGACAACAGAAAGTGCAGAGCATATCTATTTTGTCTAAGGTTTAATGCCTTGAATTTATTTAAGGCCAAATAAATAATTTTTGAACAAATGAAGACTATATAACATGAGTTATAAAACTGTTCATAAGTTTTGATCTAGTCACCCACTTTGGGGATAATGCACCAAGTAAACAACTTAAAAATGTGTATTGCTACTTATAAGGATGAAATTTCTAAGAAACACTCAAAGGCTAAATAGAGAAATGACTAATCGATGGAATCTGAACTAGCTGTTACATTTTGTGGGCATATGAATTATGTCAATATATGCACGAGGTGACAATAACTGGTTTTGTTTTCTGTGTGTGAGTGTGTGTTTTAAAAATTTAGTGGATGTCTCTGCTTTGGCTTAAGCTTTATTTCCAGCTCAATGCTGACACATTTGGGAATGACTGGCATAGTCCTAACAAAAGTCTATTTGCATAAATTACCTAGGACTCCTGGGGAGAGAACTTGGTCCGAAAAAAGAATCAGATGAGCCTGACCTAATACAAATCTTTAGTCTTAAGAAGTGCCAGGTGGTTTTGAAGACAACATGATGCTTGTTCTTTAGATTTGTCTCCTGGTCTGTTTAAACTCAAACATCAGCCCTACATTGCTATATTCGAAAAGTTAAAAATTCTTTTTAATAAAATCCCTAGATTTCTATTGTAAACACCGATTTGGTAATCCTCTTGTAGAATATATGAACAAATGAACTATTAGACAGACAGTAGAGATAAGACTTGATGCACAGGGATATAAGGCAAAGAAAGCAAATTAATTAGATGGACGAGGCAGAGAATGGGCAAGAAAATCTGCTCTCCCATCTCCCGTGGTTCCAGGCTTCCTCACAGACTAGGTCCCCAGAAACTGGATAGTTGCATAGTTTTGGCAGCGTTAAATGGGGCTCAAATGTATCAAAGTGCTGCCTCGCATCAGCTCTTCTTATGAAACACAACTATTTGAGCACAACACACCCATCTGGACCCCTGCTCCCATAGCCAAATCTCTTACTCTATCAGCCATCCTTATATCCCAAATTCCCCAAATAAGCAACCAGCCATACCCCAGTGGTTCATGTATACTCTTTTCCTCCCTTATGTGATAAAATCATAGATTTTCATGGCTATAAACTTTTCCCAAATCAGAAGCCACACAACCACATAAACTATGCGAGATACATTAAAAGCCTTGACTAACCATAGAGCTATTTTATATATCCACTTATTGCAGTAACATAAAAGAAGAAAGAAACTGTCTCCTGCACTTTATAATTTGTCTATGGAGGCTCCAATGAGTGATAGCAGCAGACCACAGAGACTGCCTGACAGTCTTACTGGTATGTGGAGATACAGTAGACCCAGAAAATGTACTAGTAAGCAGGCAAGAGCCACAGCAAAAAGTAATGGGATCACTACTGAACAGAGGCCACGGAAGTACCTGTGTCCATCCACAGGAGTTCAAGAAAGAAGAAATAAATGGAAGCAGAATTGCCACATCATTACTGAGAATATGTGAAATAGCTTACAGAGAACCTCGAAAATTTTAAAGCCTACATGAGGAAAAAAAAACACCCATTGCTGTCGAGTACCTTCTGACTCATAACGACCCTATACGGAAGAGTGGAACTGCCCCCATAGAATTTCCAAGGCTATAAATCTTTACGGAAGCAGATTGCCACATCTTTCTCCCGCGGAGCAGCTCGTAGGTTCAAACCGCCGACCTTTCAGTTAGCAGCCAAGCACTTTAACCACTGCTCCACCAGGGCTCCTTTTTTAGTTAGAAAAGCAAGATGTAAATTATACACACACACAGACATACACAAAGTTAAATTATATTAACCAAGGTTATGACATAACTGAGCAATATAATTAGCTACAGTATCATATAGTTTTTTAAGGAAGTTATTCAAACTTATTTCAAAATTTAATCCTCATATTTATATTTATATTTTTTTTTATAATTTTATGTGGTAAAATTTGTTGTATCATTAAAGAGAATATGCATATATTAATATAAAACATATATTGTAAATCCCTTGATACACAACACTGAATGAATATTTCTCCGTTTTGGAGATAAAAGGAAAAGCTTGTCACTACTGTTGGAAAAACGAGCTCATCAGGAAGAAAACATCTAAGCTACCGAGGCTACGGAACGCCCTTTTCTGAGGTTAAAGCAATGTTATCAAGAGCAAGTAAAACTGTAGTGACAGGCAGTCTGAAAAAGTATTAGAGACTGACAGTTGATATTTGAGATGAAATATCTAGGAACTTTCTAGCCTGGATTCAATTAGAGAGTATATATATCTATAAACTGGTTATACTAAATTGAGACTTTGTCTAAAGTAGAGTGTTTGAGGTTTGTTATAGAGGAGAAGGAACAAAGGACATTGAACATGTGCTGTGAGCATAGTGACTGAATAGGGTTCTACAAAAGTATTATGATAGCCCATCAAGAACTTTACCAAATAGATCGAATTTTATTGACAAATATTTTATTTAATAGTGAGATTACTCATTTTTAACATTTGATAATGCCCTTCCTACACATTTAGCAAGATAAGTTCTGGTTTATAAATGATGATACGATGATAATTTAAAATAAATCAAACAGTCCTATTTTCCTCCTGTTTCTTGTTGAAGAAAGCAAAAGGTCATTAAAAAGACAGGAAAGAAAGAAAAGACCAAAATTGTTGTCAGAAGAGACTCTAAAACTTGCTCTTGAATGTAGAGTAACTAAAGCAAATGGAAGAAATGATGAAGTAAAAGATCTGAACAGAAGATTTCAAAGGGCAGCTCGTGAAGACAAAGTAAAGTATTACAATGTAATGTGCAAAGACCTGGAGTTAGAAATCCTAAAGAGAAGGACACGCTCGGAATTTCTCACGCTGAAAGAACTGAATTAAAAATTCAAGCCTCTAGTTGTAATTTTGAAGGATTCTATGAGCAAAATGGGGCCCTGGTGGTGAAGTGGTTAAGAGTTCAGCTACTAACAAGAAGGTTGGCAATTTGAATCCACCAGCCGGTCCTTGGAAACCGTTTGGGGAAGATCTGCTCTGTTCTATAGGGTCACTATGAGTTGGAATCAAGTTGACGGCAATGGGTTTTGGGCAAAATAGTAAACAATGCAGGAAGCATCAAAAGAACATGGAACGAATACACAGAGTCACTGTACCAAAAAGAATTGGTCGACGTTCAACCATTTCAGTGGGTAGCATATGATCAAGAACCAATGGTATCAAAGGAAGAAGCCCAAGCTGCACTGAAGACATTGGCAAAAAACAAGGCTCCAGAAATTGATGGAATATCAACTGAGTTGTTTCAACAAACAGATGCAGTGCTGGAGGTGCTCACTTGCCTATTCCAAGAAATTTGGAAGACAGCTACCTAGCCAAATGACTGGAAGAGATCCGTATTTGTGCCCATTCCAAAGAAAGGTGATCCAATGCAATGTGGAAATTATAGAACAATATCATTAATATCACATGCAAGTAAAATTTTACTGAAGATAATTCAAAAACGATTGCAGCACTACATTGACAGGACCTTCCAGAAATTCAAGTTGGATTCAGAAGAGGATGTGGAGCAAAGAATATCATTGCTGATGTCAGATGAATCTTGATTGAAAGCAGAGAATACCATAAAGATGTTTTCCTGTGTTTTATTATCCGTGCAAAGGCAACTGACTGTGTGGATCATAACAAACTATGGATAACATTGGGAAGAATGGGAATTCCAGACCACTTAATTGTGCTCATGTAGAACCTGCATATAGACCAAGAGGCAGTTGTTCAAACAAAACAAGGGGATACTACATGGTTTAAAATCAGGAAAGGTATGTATCAGGATTGTATCCTTTTACCATACTTATTCAATCTGTGTGCTGAGCAAATAATTCAAGAAGCTGGACTATATGAAGAAAAATGTGATATCAAGATTGGTGGAAGACGCAATAACAACCTGCGATATGCAGATGACACAATTTTGTTTGCTTAAACTGAAGAGGACTTGAAGCACTTACTAACAAGATAAAAGCCTACAATCTTCAGTATGGATTCCACCTCAACATAAAGAAAACAAAAATTCTCACAACTGGACCAATAAACAACATCAAGATAAATGTAGAAAAGATTGAAGTTGTCTAGGATTTCATTTTACTTGGATCCACAATCAATGCCCATGGAAGCAGCAGTCAAGAAATCAAACAACATATTGCATGGGCAAATCTGTTGTGAAAGACCCCTTTAAAGTGTTGAAAAGCAAAGATGTCTTTTTGAGGACTGTGATTGTTAAGGTTGCGTGTCAACTTGGCTGGGCCGTGATTCTCAGTGGTTTGGCAGGTATGATGTAGTTTCTCAGTCATATAGTATAAAGATACAATTACTTTCATGATGAGATCTGATATAATGTGATCACCTCCATGATGGGATCTGCTGTGAGTAGCCAATCAGTTGAAAGGGAGTTTCCTTGAGGATGTGACCTGCATCCAATATAGGTGGATTTTCTGGCAGGGCTATTGGGCTTTTTCTCACTCTGGATCTTGCAGATGGCTCCTGTTCATCTGATCTCCAGTTCTTGGGACTTCATCTAGCAGTTTACCTGCCATCTTGCCTGCCAATCTTGGGAATCATCGGCCTCTGTAGCTTGTGAGCCAGAGCCTTGCTGTCTGACCTGCCAATCTTGGATTCAGCTACTTAAGTCAAGAGAAGCCTCCAGCTTGACCCAGGGACTTAGGACTTTCCTGTCTCTACGACCACATGAACTATTTCCTTGATATAAATCTCTCTCTGTATATATTTATATACTTTACCGGTTTTACTTCTCTCAAGAACCCAGCCTAAGACAAGAGCTAAGGTGTGCCTGACCCGTGCATGATATTTTCAATCATCTCATATGCATGAGAAAGCTGGACAATGAACAAGGAAGACTAAAGAACTGATGCCTTTGAATTATGGCGTTGGTGAAGAATATTGAATATACCATGAACTGCCGGAAGAACAAAGTATCTGTCTCAGAAGAAGTACAACCAGAATGCTCCTTAGAAGCGAGGATGGTTAAGACACTGTTTTGTGTACATTGGACATGTTATTAGGAGAGACCAGCCTCTGGAGAAGTACATCATGCTTGGTAAGGTAGAAGATCAGTGAAAAAGAGGAAAACCATTGATGAGAGGGATTGACACAGTGGCTGCAACAATGGGCTCAAACATAGCAATTATTGTGAGAATGGTACATGACCGGATACTGTTTCCTTCTGTTGTACAGAGGGTCGCTATGAGTTGGAACCAACTCGACAGCGCCTAATAGCAAACACCACCTTGTTATACCTAATTACTTAAACAAACCATTTAATTAATTAATGTGACTTATACTTAGTCCTAATCAGTGTCATCGTAGTGATCTAGAAACAGAGAAACAGAGTTAGAAAATATTAATAAATATTTAGGATAGTATCAGTAATTCCCAAGATATTTTTGATACAGAATTAATTTCCCCTGTTAGAATTCCATTAGTAATTGAGGGAAATGAACATTTAGCTCAGACTTTTGCTGTGTGAAGTAATAGAAAGATAATAGAAGTAGATAATAAAAAGACTGAGTTGTGGTATCCACTTTTCACCTCTTCTCTATAAGCATACCTTTGTCCATATCAGGTGAAGTCTGCCCTTTCTCTCTTTTATCACTGCCTGAACATGTATATTCTCAATGTGTAAATAGAAACGTGGTCAATACTTCTATTTTTGTTAGAGGCAAGACAAAACGCTTCTTTAAGACCTCTTGGTAATAAATGATGAGCTGAAGCAGACAATAGAAATAATGATAAAGAATGAAGATTTGATGTGGCTATAAAGAGTTTTTAGATGGAAATGGATAATTATAGGGTCTATCTAAAGTGTAAGGTAGGATACATTTCTAGGCTAGCTGTTTGAAATATATGGAAAAGTGTATCCTAAATTACAATTCAGGGATCCCAGACCAACTTCCAGTTAATTCAAAAATAAGTAGATCTCCATATTTTAGCCAGACTCAGACAGAAACAAGGATCCAAAAAACTCAGCCCCAGCACATATGTTGAGAGGTTGCTCTTGTGTGCACACCAGGAGTACTGATATTCTTAAAAGGTGATAAGACAGCTTCTTCTGGGATGCTAAAGCAGTGTTCCTCATTTTAGGGGAGTGACACACCCTTGAGGCAAATTCATCAATGGTCCTCAGTTAGAGAGGTAGCAGTGGAATACTCACTCTAACTAGAGTGATTAGGCACAAGCCCGACCCACCCCAATAGCATAAACCAGAGCCATTTAACAGGCCTGTGCTTAATCGGGCATATCTTCTAGAACGTTTCACAACCCATTTTGTGAGGAGACAGATGTGTGGCCTCAACAAAGAAGCTTTCAGAGCAGAACTATACCCAGAACCCTAATGAATCCACTTAAGGAATCTTCTGAAAAATGATAGGATAATATACTTAATATACCGAACACAATCTGTTGAATTTTCTCCTATAATTTAAAATTACTTGTTTATAATATATTCAAATGCTATCCAATGAATTCCTTGTCACTGATGATTTTGTGTGCCCTCTACCCTTTTTTTTAAGACAGTCATTGTGCAAGACAGCTTTGGTAAGGAGAAGATAGTCTAGTAACACGGAAAAGGTCAAGCATACAATAAGCAATTTTTGAATTATCTGACATATATTGTAAGGACATCATGCTCACGATTTTGATTGATCCTCCTAAAAACACCTCTGATTCTCAAATTTCTATGCATATTTATTCATCCTCTTAAACTGTGAAGATCCCATAGATGATTTTGTCTCTTTTTGTTTATTTATTTTTTTGTAGTCAAAGAATCCATGAAAATAACAGTAGTAAGATTTTGGAGTGTTAAAAGTAAAAATAATTCCCTCTTGATCTCATCAGTTAGGATTTAAATGTGAAAGATTACCTCAAAATGAGAAGCATTACAAGGATAGTAAACAGAATCAAAGAGAAAAATACTTAAAGGAGAGATGAGAACACTATAAATGAATTAAAACTTAACACATAGGTCCAAAATGCAAATACTTTAGGCAGATAATACATAGGGTGAACCAGACAAGGAGGAGCTGATAGAAAGTGGGGGATGAGGAGAGGGGTAGCTATGATGAATGAGAGATAATTTACATAATCCAAAGGAGACAGCTCAGCCCCAGTGAATTTCAGTCATGAAGAAATGAGAGCTCATTGTTCCTAGGTTTTCTAATTTTTCAACAGAATCTAGTAATACATATTTTTGTATAAAATTTCCAGATTTTGACTATTGGCTGAAAAAATAAAATGGAGCACTGTGCAACCCAAATCAAATATCTCTCTGGGTCGGAGTCTGCCCTTGGGCCACAAGTTGCTACCTCTGGATGAAACTGTAGACAGGCAAAGAACATTTAGGAAAAGAATTGCAATGAGAAGATGAGAAAAATGCTCTAAGACTAATCAAAGAGAACTACTCGATGTAAATTTTCTGGAATCTGCAATTAGAATTGTATAACATAGGATATGAGCTAGAGCTATCAGGAGTGAACACATTTGGTTAGTATTCTTATTCCTCTTGTTCTATTTAGTACAAATATTCCTGTGATATTAAAAATAGAACAGTTTCTTATACATACAATCCTTTCATTTACTATCAACAAATCACAAAAATAAACTTTCATAGAATCTGCTTGTATTTTCTGAAACCTGTATTTAGTCAGGGATAACAGTATGTTATACTCTCAGAAGTCTGATGAGAATGTCATATTTGAAAACACAATTTTTTATTGTTTTTCTCCCATAATATATACATCCTTACAATATTATATTAATAATAACTATTAACATTTTCAAGAAGGAAATATATGGTAACATCATAAACACGAAAGACTTGAGGCAATATTTTAAAATTACAACTACTAGAGATAGCCTTTATAATGTTAACGGTTAAGTTATTATTACACATTGAATATTTAATAAAACATATTAAATGGTTTATTTATATTTGGGGCAATATTTCATAGAATTTTGAACTACTTATACATGTATTATCTTATTTAATCTTCACAACAAACATATTTTGTAGATAGACTATATGAATGGATTGAGGCTTTGAGAAATTAAATGAGTTATCCAAAGTCACAAATTAGGATTTAAATTAAAGTTTCTGAGGGCCAGTTTCTTTGTCTTTGTAATATACCATAATAAGACAGAGTCCAGTAGAAAACTCTGAAGCTACATATAGAATTAGGTGGTAATGCAACAGAAAAAGAATGTATGCTCATAAGCTATTTAAAATTTATTGCCTAGTATAACATTTAAACAGCAATATCAAATCCTTTCTGATATAGGTAAAGCATAAATAATAAATAAAGTCATTAAAAATAATATTCATAGCAGAATTGGAGGGTTTCATGCAAGGTAAGTTGCATGTGAAAAAATTTCACAAGGCCAAAACAGTCACATGGTACCTACCACAGATAAAGGCATTTTGACCAGAAAAACCATTGTTGAAATGTAATTGCTATCTTGGGTTTGTAATCTTTGTTCCCCATCCCTGAATAACAGAGAAAAAGCTCCTGAAGACACAATGGAAAATAGAACAAGAAGAACACAGTATCAGGATTGGAGGAAGATTCATTAACAAGCTGTAATATGCAGATAACACAACTTTGCTTGCTGAGAGGACTTGAAGCATTTACTGATGAAAATCAAAAGCTACAGCCTTCAGTATGGATTACACCTCAACATAAAGAAAGCAAAATCCCACAACTGGACAAATAAACAGCATCATGATGAACAGAGAAAAGATTGAAGTTGTCAAGGATTTCATTTTTTCGGTTTCACAATCAACATCCATGGAAGCATCAGTCTAGAAATCAAAGGAGGAGGTGGGGCCAAGACAGCAGAGTAGTCACACACTTCTGGTGGACCCTCTTACACAAAGACCCAAAAAAACAAGTGAATCAATTATACATGACAATCTAGGAGTCCTGAATATCTAAGGCAAAGTCAAGGAACCAGACTGAGTGTCAGGGGGAGGGAGAGATGGTCCGGAAACAGAGAGGAGTTCCCAGACCTGATCCAGCAAGAGCCTGAGCCCTGCAGGCCTGATCAGCTCGGGTGTGAGTGGTGAGACAGGCCAGCAGCTGTGCTCGAGAGGCGTATTCTGCACCAGGAGGACCCAGCACCAGAGAGTCTACTTGGTCACCCAGAAACAGTGGGAAGCAGCACTAGATTGGTGAAAGATAATTACTTGCGTCTGGCCTACCACGCAGATCAAAAACACCCCCCTCAGGGCAAACCTCTCTCGCATTTACCTCCCCTCTCCCTCCTCTGTACTGGGTCCTGGAATGGCTTCAGCAATCACTTGAGTCCCCTGGAATAGAGGTAGGATCCATCACATGCCTGGAGCCATTCTCCCGACCTTGGAGAGTGAACAAATTCACAAACGGGAAAAAATAAACTGCCGGCTCCCCTAAGCCAGGAACCCAGGGTAGGCACAGCTCCTTTGCCTAGGCACAGGTATAAAGGATCCATGGATTTTGAGTGCCTTTCCCCTTGCATAGACTTGTGGGAGCCCAATTCAACACCATAGGTCCTCATTACCACAGTACAACAGGGTATATACCTCAAGTCTAACTTGAACTGTTTCAGCTGTGAAGTGGCAGGTTCATGACATTTGACACTGCTCTGCCCATTAAGCAGGGTCTTCACCTACCCACTTCAGGGGCCTGAGGACTGGTTGCTCCACCCATGCCAGCTAGCCACCTGCAATAGGAGCCCAAGAAAAAGAGATGGCCCACAGTACTTACAGCCAACAGCAATGGGTGCTAATAGTCCAGCTGCAAAACCCACCAAACTACATGCTCTAGGGAACAGG
The DNA here is from genome assembly GCF_000243295.1 of Trichechus manatus latirostris. Lineage (NCBI taxonomy): Eukaryota > Metazoa > Chordata > Mammalia > Sirenia > Trichechidae > Trichechus > Trichechus manatus. The sequence continues at coordinate 814,640 of NW_004444196.1, forward strand.
GACATGCCTTTCTCCTGGACACTCAGGGACCGTCATCAGCCCCCTGCCTTGCTCAGAGGGTGTCCCCCTGCTGCAGCCAGATGCCTGTGCCTACACCAATCATTCATGCCTGTCTAGGACTGTAGGTGAGAGCATAGGCCACACACTTGATGGCTATCTACCTGGGTACCTGAGCTGAATCCATACAGGAGCAGTGGGAAAACTCCTGGACTCACATACCTAGTAACATATCTAACCACCTGGTGACAGGACATTAGAGCTTCTAAGGTGCCAATAACCAATTTAGCTCATACGAGCAGCTTATTTGGGCGTATCAAAACAAAACAAGAAGCTAGGACACAGTAAGCAAACATAAATAAATATAATACTTTATTGATGGCTCATAGACAACAGTCAACAACAAATCACATAAAGAGTCAATCCACGGTGGCTTCAGCATGCTCCCAAAATAAAGAATCTAGAAAATGGGGAAAATTTCTTGGAATTACCGGAGGCAGAATACCAAAGATTAATATACAGAACTCTTTAAGAAATTAAGAAGGAAATTAACCAAAACACAGAACACGCAACAGAGGAAATTAAAGAGATTAGAGAAGAGCATAATGACAAATTTAACAGACTGCAAGAATCCATAGAGAAACAGCAATCAGAAATCCAGAAGATTAAAATAAAATTTCAGAATTAGACAACTCAACAGAAAATCATAGGAGTAGAACTGATGCAATGAAAGTCAGAATTAGTGAGACTGAAGATAGAGCACTTGACACCAACTTATTTGAAGAAAAATCAGATAAAAGGATTTTAAAAAATGAAAACATCCTAAGAATTATGTGGGACTATATCAAGACGAATAACCTAAGACTGATTGGAGTACCAGAAGCGGGGGTGGGTAACAGAAAATACAGGGAGAATTGTTGAAGATTAGTTGGCAGAAAACTTACCTGATACTGTGAAAGATGAGAAAATATCTATCTAAGATGCTCATTGAACCCCACATAAGGTAGATCCCAAAAGAAAGTCACCAAGATATATTATAATCAAACTTGCCAAAACCAAAGATAAACAGAGAATTTTAAGAGTGGCTAGGGATATACGAAAAGTCATCTACAAAGGAGAGTTGATAAGAATAAGCTCAGACTAATCAGCAGAAACCATGCAGGCAAGAAGGCAATGGAATGACATACATAAAGCCTTGAAGGAAAAAAATGCCAGCCGAGGATTACATATCCAGCAAAACTGTCTCTCAAACACAATGGTTAAATTAGGAAATTTCCAGATAAACAGAAGTTTAGGGAATTTTCAAAAACCAAACCAAAATTACAAGAAATACTAAAGGGAGTCCTCTGGTTAGAAAATCAATAACATCAGATACAAACCCAAGATTGGAACACTGGACAGAGCAACCAGGTATCAACCCAGATAAGGAAGTCACAAAAGTAAATCAAAGCTAAAACACTGAAAAGAGGGAAACAGATGTCAATATGTAAAAGATGACAAGATTAACGTGAAAAAAAGGGACTTAAAAAATGTAGACATACATTTTTCATATGGAGAGGAAGTCAAGGTGAAATAAAGAAATAAAAGACTGGTATAAAATTAAAAAATAGGGGTAAATATTACGGTAACCACAAAGGAAACTAACAATACTACAAGTCAAAATAAAAAACTATCTAATATGAAGACTCAGCAAACACAAAATCAACAACGAAAAAGATGAAAAGAAAATACATAAAGAAAAAGGACGCAGCACAGAAAATTAAGTGGAACAAAGAAACTGTGAACAACACACAAAGAAAAACATCAAAATGACAGCACTAAACTCATACCTATCAAAATTACGGTGAATGTAAATGGACTAAATGCACCAACAAAGAGACAGACAGTGGCAAACTGGACAAAAAAACATGATCCATCTAAATGCTGCCTATAAGAGATACACCTTAGACTTAAAGATACAAACAAACTAAAACTCAAAGGATGGAAAAAATATATCAAGCAAACAACACTCAAAAACGAGCAGGAGTGACAATATTAATCTCTGACAAAATAGACTTTAAAGTAAAATCCACCACAAAGGATAAGGAAGTACACTATATAATGATTAAATGGTTTATACACCAGGAGGACATAACTATAAAAATATTTATGCAACCAATGACCGGGCTCCAAAATACATAAAACAACTCTGACAGCACAGAAAAGAGAGATACACAGCTCCACAATAGTAGTAGGAGACTTTAACACACCACTTTTGGTGAAGTACAGAACATCCAGAAAGAAGCTCAAAAAGACATGGAAGATCTAAATGCTAAAATCAACCAACTTGATCTCATAGACATATACTGAAAACTCCACCCAAAAGCAGCCAAGTATACTTTCTTTTCCAACACTTATGGAAAATTCTCCAGAATAGAGCACATTATTAGGCCATAAAGCAAGCCTTAAGAAAATCCAAAGCATCGAAATATTACAAAACATCTTTTTGGACCATAAAGCCATAAGAGTAGAAATCAACAACAGAAAATGCAAGGAAAAAAATCAAACACATGGAAACTGAACAGCACCTTGCCCAAAAACTACTGGGTTATAGGATGGAATAAAGATATTCATAGAATCAAATGAGAATGAAAACACATCCTACCAGAACTTTTGGGACACAGCAAAAGCAGCGCTCAGAGGTCAGTTTATAGGAATAAATGCACACATCCAAAAAGAAGAAACGGCTGTAATCAAAACATTAACCCTACAACTGGAACAAGCAGAAAGAAAGCAGCAAAAGAAGCCCTCAGGTTCCAGAAGAAAGGAAATAATAAGAATTAGGGCAGAATTAAATGAAATAGAGAATAGAAGAACAAGTGAAAGAATTAATAAGACCAAAACTGGTTCTTTGAAAAGATCAACAAAATTGATAAACCATTGGCCAAACTGACAAAAGAAAAACAGGAGAGGAAGCAGATAACCCGTAAAAGAAATGAGATGGGTGATATCACAAAAGACCCAACTGAAATTAAAAGAATCATAACAGAATACTATGAAAAGTTGATGCTGAATGTGCCCTTCCTACATTCTTTGCATCTAGCTTGTTAAACTTTTCTAGCAACATCCAGACCATCCTCAAAATGCACTATGTATTTGCATTTTCCATTTGTAGATCTGGCATATAGCTTTTTGACAGTCATAACCCAGAAAACAAACAGAAAACTTTGAATTAGTTATTTGGTAATGTACTCAGGTGTAGTTCACTATTTTGACAAAAACAGAACCTTTGTTAAATTAACAAACTGTGAAAAGAGCTGTCATATTTACCATTTATTGTTTTTTAAACATCTTCTTTAATGGCATATGAAATGTACAAAAATGATTTCTGGCAAGACAGAAAAAGTAAAGCAAATGATTCATTAAAAGCAAACCAGCATTGAGACCTGTAATTAAATATGGGCATCTCACCTATGACAATGAATTGAAATTCCAACTCTGTCCATTTCATTGTTAGAAGTATGAGTCAAGAACTAATAATGCACATATTTTATAATCTTATTTTGTATACTATAAGATAAGCTATCTTAGGAAGGCAATATGATTTTGAAGTCTGCTGACCTATGTAAAAAGTCTAATTCGATCACTTATTTGAGTGAAAAGCTATGTGTAGATATTATTCTTCACAAAAATTTATTCCCTTTACTGTAAGAGAATTAGATTTCCAGTAGTCCCTCCAATGGGAGAAGTATAAATCCCTACCCCACTGATATTGGGCTTGACCATGTGACTTGCTTTGACCAGGGAATACGATCAGATGACATTTGCCAGGTCTGAGCAGAAGCTTTAAAAGTCATGATGTTTCACCATCTGACTTTGTCCTTTCACCTCTAAAATGAGAATTACATGTTTCAGATAGGGGCTGCTCCTTTACACTGTTTCCTTGAATAAGCAGTTGACCCACACTCATGAGTGTATAATGTAGAGAAGAAATATTTTTTGTTTTAAGTCACTGAGATTTGGGGATTTTATTTGAAATACAGGCAAACTAAGAAACACACACTCTCTTATCTTCTCATTTATCAAGTGTGGATAATAATCTTAGCTTTATAGGATCACTTTGAGCTTTAAATATATGTTCAGCAAATGATAGATATCTACCTAAAAAACTCCTATGAAGCTTTAAGGTGAAGTACAACCATTAAAGAGTCATTATTTTATTTGTTATGAGATTATTATGCTTTTGAAAGAGAGCTTGAGTTTAGAGAAATAAATCAATTTCTGGCCCTACCACTATACTCAATTATTGACCCTCTGTGTGCCGCAGTTGACACATCCATGAGATGGAAGAAATAATAGCAATCCTACCTTCCCGTCAGTGTCAGTGAATGGCTCCAGTGAGAAGGCAAATAATGAGCTTCTAAGAGCAGTTCTGAAGTACAGGGAAAAACATTACTTTAGACTACAGTCCTCCTGAGCTTGAGCCTGATTCCAGTTTTTACTTGTAGTGTGAAAATAAGTACATTAAAACATGGATGAGTCAATTTCTTTAACTAAACACAGGATTATTGTGAGATGCAAATGAGATAATATGATTCATTAAGTTAATGTGATTTATTGCTCTTAACAATATAGCACTCCATTCTACTACCTTAAAGAAAATACGTTTTTCATAAACTCTTTGGTTACTCAAGATGGTAAGAAAGGAAGAATACTGGTTTTAAAAACAGAATCCAACCTAACTTTCCCTTTTCAGCTGTATGGCCCTGGGATATTTCTAACACTTCCTGTACATCAGATTTATCATATGTAAAATGAAGATAGATTAATAATATCTTATAGGGTTATTTGTTTCCATGAATAAGTAAAGTCATGTATTTAAGGGCTCTATCTTCTATAAATATAACATCACAAAGACAAGATCACATGCTTGGCAAAACATTGTGTTCTAAATATAGACTATCATATTTTTATCTAAAACATTCGTCAGAACTCAGTACAGTGTCCATTATCTCCCTGAAACATCCTCCTAGAAGAGCATTTGCCTTTAGATCTCCATTTCTGGGTATTCAATACAATTTTAATCTGTTTTATTTCATCTTCCTATTCAGATACCTTGAAATAATGCATTAGACAAATGGAAAAGAAACAACTTGGCCAAGATAAGATATACTAATAGGCAATACAGAAGGCAGTATGCAGGTTAAATTCTTGGAATAATGACAATATGCACACCAGTCATCCAATATTTATCTACACATTGGATATTTTTCTGGGAGTCAGTAAGCTGCCATGTCATTCAAGTAATTGCCCAGTTAATACTAGAGAAAGTTCTGACTCATACATTAGACTCTGTCATTAACATTAAAACAACATGACTGAAAGGGGGCTGTTAGTCCTTGGAAACAAAAACAAACTCTAAATATATTTTTTGCCGCATATTACTTAGGCAAAGGTAACAATAGTGATGGTAAGAAAATCAATTATAATTTCTATGGAAGTGTTTTTGCAAACTCATTTTGAAAATAATATCTTATTTAACTTTGGGATGGGGATAAGCAACAAACAGAGAAGACTTGCTTATTTATATGTTTATTCATATTTAATGTTAACACTTCCTTAAATATTATAAAAGTTTAGAGAAATATAAATAAGGAAAAATATGAAAGGTGAATTATACAAACATTATTGTCTGATATCCTATGTATTCTTTTAGGATCATTGTTAAACCACGTTAATAGCTTTTCAATGAACTGAAAGAAAAATGTGCACCAGCCCTTCGATATGAGGGAACAAATGACTTAATGTGATTGTATTCCACTACGCCAACTTAGTTACAGAAAGCAGGAAAGAAGTTAAAAGAAGCCAGGATCTTCCAAAGAGTCCATAAGTCTTACCTCTTGCTTGGTACATTACAAATACGGTATGCAGAGAATCCTTTCTACTGAAAGTCTGAAGACAAAATATTATGGCTGCTTACCTCAAATTATCAAATTGTTTTGCAACTGTCTTAATATCACTACAATATTAAACAAAATAATCCATTTCTTTAGTGAAATATGTTTATGCTATTTTTCTAAGAAAATACTTGAACACATTCAGATATTTTGGCTTACCTAGGCATATATTAAGAAACCTTGGTGGCACAATGGTTAAGTGCTCAGCTGTTAACAAAAAGGTTGGTGGTTCGAACTTACCCAGTGGCTCCACAGGAGAAAACCTGGTGATCTATTCTTGTAAATATCGTAGGCTAGAAAACCCTATGGTGCAGTTCTACTCTGTCAAATGGAGTCACTATGAGTCGAAATCGACTCATCAGCACCTAACAATGACTGGCATGTGTTTTCATTTTGAGAAAATTTTTAAAGCACATAAAATTATATAACATGAATCTACATGGTCAACAACCAGAATTAAAAATTGGGAACATTTTGTCAAAGGTGCTTATTTACAAAAAAAAAAAAAAAAATCACCAAGAATAACAACTAAAGTTAAATTTAAAGTATCCATTGTCACTGATCCCCACTAATTTTAAAAACTGAGAATATAATAATTTGAAAGATTAGAGGTGGCCTATATACCCAACTAGGTCCCTGGGTGGTGCAAACAATTTGCTTTCAGCTACTAACTGAAAGTTTGGCGATTCAAACCCACTAGTGGTGCTGAGAAAGAAAGGTCTGGCAATATGCTTCCCTAAAGATTACAGACAAGAAAGCTCTATGGAACAGTTCCAATCTGTACCACAGGGGTCACCATGAGTTGGAATCAACTAGGCAACAATTTTGTTTTGTTTCTTTAAGTCACAAAACCAACTGGCAATTTAACTGATTTGAAATTAATCTTGCTAACACTCTTATATCATCTTAAAGTCCATTCATATTTCAATCTTTAAACTACATTCATAAAAGTTTAACATACGTTAAGTATGAAAAGGGCACCAAGATACACACCAGATCAATAAATTCAGTCTCCTATTATCTTTATCCACCTCCCCTCAACTACCCTCATCAGATCTGGAAATCAAACTAGATCTGGATCCTTGTGCTTTGTATTATGTTTGCTTTCCACACCCCCATCATGAAGGTCTAATTCCTTAGTGAATTTCAGTGAGAGTTTTCTTGGCACAAAAAGGAAGCACCTGCTAATTTGAGCAATTCCATTAGCGTTCAGTCAAGCAAAAATATTCTGCAGGTTTAGTTATGGTCTTAATATCAGAACACAACCAATAATTTTATCATCTTCTTCCTAATTTGTGATTGGCAACTTTATTCATTGTTTAGGTATAGAGAGAGAAGAGCAGTGTTCATAACTATGTACAAATGCTACCTGAAGTACTATGGAGTTTTGAGGGCAATTTCTATTTACAATATTTGGGATTATATAAAGATGCAAGAAAATCGGCTGACTATTTTGGACCATGTGCACATGTTCAATATAACTGATTAAAAAGTGAAAACGGATGTCATCAAAGGCTGTGTTTATCCACAGCAGTCATTAAGAAAAAAAATAATTTCATGATCTAATTATCCTTTAAACTGTGGCCCCTTTTATTGTCATGTCACCACCAAGTTCAGTTATAAGGACTACAGGTGTGTGCTTGGTTTAAGCTTAAAACTTCAAAGTGTTCTGTTTCCCTTTACATCACCACCCCCACATTAATTATGCACACTAGGGACACCTGTGGGCTTCTGAAAATTGCAGAGTTTATTTATGCAATACATATTTCCGTTTCCAAGAAATATACTCTTCTTTGATCAAAACACTGTTATTCCTCTAACCTGCTGGTTTATTTACAGGGGTTAAAAGAAACCTGCAGTCTACATCCAATGACCAAGTGGCCAGTTAAGAAGTTTTCCTGAATTTATTCACACATTCATTCATGCATTCAATAAATATACACTGAGTATCCAATAGGGTTTAGATAATGAGGTATTCAGTGAAACATGCATGTCATTCACAAATTTCAGTAAATCCAACGAATACTTTACAAAGCCATTTTGAGTTTTTTTGAGGGGACATCAAGTTAAATATAGTAAAAACTTACGTTGGTATAACCCACTGCTGTCAAGTCAATTCTGACTTATAGCGACCCTATAAAACAGAGTAGAACTGCCCCCTAGTATTTCCAAGGCTATAAATCTTTATGGAAGCAGACTACCACATCTTTCTCCCATGGAGAGTCTGGTAGGTTCAAACCACCCACCTTTTGGATAGCAGTCAAGTGCTTAACCTCTGTGCTATCAGGGCTCCCTCATATTGGTGTAGGTGTGTGAGAATAAAAGCCAGGGCAGGGAGTAAGACGAATAGATAATAAGCCTAACAGAAAGAGAAATGTGGTAAGTCATACTAAAGAAAAGGTTAAAAAATAACTGAGAGCACAGAAGGGAAAATTTTTTTCTTTGATTTTCTGGTTACTGTTATATTTTTAAAAGATCAGGGAGGCAGCACTAAGTTAAATTAGAGGCACAGAAAGAGACAGGGAGCTCAGTTAAGGAGAGAAAGTACAGGTAAGATGTAGAAAGAGTATGTTTTGTGGAATTAGGGGTAGGAATGGATGAAATTCTGCTTACACATGCACTGTGTGTTTGTACGTGCACATGGGCATATACTCTCCTCTCCTTAGGTGTGTGGCTTAGCTCTAATAGATGTGGGTTGAGTCCCAGCTCTTTCACTCACTGGCTGCGTGACCTTGGTGAGTGGTTTGTTATCCCTTTGTTTCTATTACTTTTATGCAACCTTTAATTCAGAGGAATATTGTAAGAATTAAATAGCACAATCTGTATAATCATTAGGTTCAGTTCTTATCATGTTGTGAATATTGAAAAAGTCTTCTTTAAATAATCTGTTTCAAAATTGAGAAACAAAATGTGTAGTTACTTAAGAATTCAAACTTTAAAGGAATAGTTATTGATAGGATTATTGTGTCGTTCTAGCATTGTCCCAATGTGCATACTGGATAGACGGAGTAGAAAAGATTTTGAACTTTTTCCCTTACCAAAAGAATGAACATATCAAGAAGATAAGTGTTTGCATTAATCTCATTAGATATGATCATATCTGTACTCTGTAGAAATATCTTTTTTAAAATTATTGCCTACCATAAATTTAGGTTGCTTGGGAGTTATGTGATCAAGATCTCCAGTGATAATCTAATGGCTAAAATCCTTTTTCCCAGTCATCCCATTTCCCATATCTCTGTAGTGTTTGGTACAATCAGGCTTTCTCTTTAGAAGTCTGTGATGGTCAAGATTGTGTGTCAACTTGGCTGGGCCATGATTCTCAGTGTTTGTATGTGATCACTCCAATAATAGCATCTGCTGTGAGTAGCCAATCAGTTGAAAGGGGTTTTCTTGGGCACGTGGCCTGCATCCGAATATAAGCAGATGTTCTGGCTCTTTGCTCTCTCTAGATCCTGCGGCTGCTTCCTGTTCATCAGACTTGAGCTATCAGCTTATCTGCGGATCTTGGGATTCATAGGTCTTCACAGCCTGTGAGCAGGAGCCCTGCCCTCTGACCTGCTGGTCTTGGGTTTGCTAGCCCCTGCAGCTACATTAATCGTGATAAGTCTCTATCCTGATCCACAGACTTGGGACATTGCAGCCACTACAACTGCATGAGTTGTTTCCTTGACGTAAATCTCTCTCTATTAACACACATATTATAACACACTTTAGTGGTTTTGCTTCTCTAGAGAACCCAGCCTAAGACATTCCCAAACCTGTTCAGTTCTCAGGAGACTTTATTTTCTTTATTCATTTCCTATCTCCTTGACCATTCTGTTTCAGTCTACTTTGATGAGGCCTTTTCCTCCTTTTATGCCTTTAGGGAGAACTTTCTTCTGGTTGCCTTTATCATTATACGTATGTATATGTACATATATATACATATGTGTGTGTGTATATATATATTTCACTCCCATAGATCTCCTACAGATTAAATTATTACTTCTATGAAAATAATTTCCAAATCTTATCCCCAGTTCTTACTTTTTTCAGAGTACTAGTGCCTAATATTTCAACTGCCTATTACACATTATCATCTGAATTTCCTTCCTCTTGGCGCCTCAAACTTAACATACCAAAATGAAAATATATTGTCTTCTTCTGAAACAAGTTTTTCTTGAATTCTCTTTTGATTTATAATTTTACATGCTAAAAATTTGAAAATCATAGTCACCATCCATTGGTAATATTTTCCAATCACATCACCTAACCCCTCTTCATTCCTATCATTAACATCATAATTCAAAAGTATGTTACCATGTACCTGGATATTGCTCATATTAACAAGTGTTCTGTCTGTCCCTAGCCTTTTCATAAAATCATACTAGATTGGGAATACTTTTTTACTAGATTGGGAATCTTTTTCAATACCCACCTCAATGTCAATCATCTGATGTCATTGCTAAACATCTCAGTCATACACAAAATGAAAAAATGTGAGCACATTAAACACAGTATCCTGTCTTGCTTTTTTTTTTTTTTTTTAAACCAAAAATAGTTCTCCAAAGGCGGGACTGGCTTTAAAAACCAGCTGCTTTGCTGATGGACGGGTCTCACTTGATTTGGAGCACACAATAAAAAACCCAACAGTGTTGTCTGTAAGAGAGTCATTTCAGTGGAAAACAAATGGGAAAGGCCAGAGAGTTAACAGGGAAGTCCTAGATATAAAGAGCCAAAGAGAGACTTGATAATCTCTCCATATTCCCAGGGGAGACTGAAGAAGTTCTGATCCTTCCACACATCCGTGGCTGACCAGGAGGCTGCACATATGTACAGAGGAAACACAAGAGGGTGCAGCAAAAAATAAGAGTCAGGGTAGGTTTCAAAATTTCTGAGCTTTGAAATGTGCTCCCAACACACTCTCAGATCCATTAGCAGAGGGTGGGAGGCTTACTGTCTTGAAGTGTTGGAAGACTTCAATTATTGGCTGACCAATTATTGGCTGATCATTAAGCTATGCAAATAAACAGATGACCCCTAGGACCAGGCAAAAAATAAAATAAGATTAAACAAAAAATACTGAGCTGGGACATTAGTGGCTGCACACCATGGGAGAGACAGAGTCCATAGATTTAGTCGAAGCAAGTTACTAAAACTATTGAACAAATGAGGGCTTCGAACTGGTTCATTCCAGTTCAACCCTTTGTTGAGAATTTGTATTTCCACCTCAGTTATACTGAATCAGAATCTACATTTTAACAGACTCCCCAGTCACCTGGGTTTGAAGTCCTGGCACAAACACACAAAAATAAATAAAAATAAAAATGCTTAGGGGGAAAAATAAGAATCCAGAGTTATTACAATATATTTTCTTAAATGTGCAGTTTAAAAAATGTTAAGATTCACAAAGAAATAGAAAAGTGTGACCTATTGTTGTTAGTTGTAGTCAAGTTGATTCCAAAACATGGCAACCCATACGTATAGAGTAGAACTGCTCCGTAGGATTTTGAAGGCTGTTGGAAGCAGATCACCAAGCCTGTCTTCCAAGATGCCACTGGGTGGGTTTGAACCAATAACATTTAGGCTAGTAGTCAAGCACATAACCGTTTATGTCACCCAGGAACTTCTTCACAGGGGGTAAGCAGCCACTAGAAACTATCTTTGAGTGGGACCAAATTTTGGGTTTATCAGATGATAACTTCAAAGTAGCCCTTATAAATAGGTTCAAAGAGTTGAAGGAAATCATTTTCAAAGAGTTAAAGTAAAATAAGACAATGCTTCAACAAGTAAGAAATTTTAATAAAGACACTATAATATAGAAACAAGTGAAAATGGTTGAGTTGAAAAGCATAATAACTAAAATGAATAATTTACTGTATGAGCTCAACCACAGATTTAAAATGGCAGAAGAATGAATTGGTGAACTTAAAGCTCAATCAATTGAAATTATGCAATCTGAAGAACCAGAGATTAAATAAAAAAATGATGAATTTATAAAAGCTCTCTTCTAGGTCATCTTCAGGCAAGGCCATAACTACCTCCTGAGATACTCATTGACCTAGGGCACCTGGCAGTTCTGTAGGTTAGGAGGGATGGGCTGTTCTGTAATTTCTGTCTCTAAACTCACCATGGTTTATCTGCAGTTATCAGTAGTAGTTCAAAGCAAAAGATAGTTCTAAGCTGCCCAGGATCAATACGTGGAGGGGGAGTAAGAGTCTGTTTGTATATGGCACAATAAAACCAGGGATATGTAAGAATACTGGCCAGACTCATCTGGCTATTCTTCCCTTAGATTAAGATGACAGGACAGTGATAGTTAAAATGGCAGACTTGTTAGTGATGACGTTTGTTCTGGAAGATTTCCTCAAATTTACCTTGTAACCCTTTTATTATAGTTTTCACTTCTTTTCGCCAAGTTTTTGTTTTTTATTAGCCCAAATGGTAGAAAGAGTCTAGGGATACAACTGCTTATTTTTCATCTGTATTTTAGGCCCTGTCCTAGTGGTGAAGCTGGTTAAGTGCTCAGCTGCTAACCAACAGGTCAGTAGTTCGAACACACCATCTGCTCCAATCTTGGCTTCTGTAAAGATTTCAGCCTTGAAAACCCTATAGGGTGGTTCTCCTGTCATATATGGTTACCATGAGTTGACCGCCACAGGTTTGGTCTGATGTGGTTTCACCTTCTCTTCCATAGGCATCTGATGACATCAATTCCTGAATGCTCTGAAAATTCTGCAGTAAAAATCATGTTGATTCTTAGTTTTCTAAACTTATGATAAAATAGATTTGAATTTCTGTATCAGTCAAGTTCTTTATCATTCATCTTTTTTCTTTCTTGCTTTCCAAAATTCTGTTGCTATTGTCTCCTCCTACGTTCTCCTTTCCATGTGTGTGTTTTTTTTCCTTCAAATCCCTTTTTTTTTTTTTTTAATTTTAGTGGAGTTTTGGAAATGTACAAAACTAGATGAATGTGTTTAGTTTGCCTTCTTTATCCACAATCCTTCATTCACTTTTCAACATACTCTAATAAGCTTTTGTTACTAGCACTTTGGTGAAACTTTGCTTATCAAAATCTACAGCATCTTCCTTGTTGACAAAGGCTATATCTCTCATCCTTAACTTACTAAAATGCTCAGCAGTGTACTACCCCATTGAGAATCCTACCCTTAATCATGCTTTATATTTCTGTAACAATATATTCTCTTCTTTTCCTTCTTACTTCATAGCTATTCCCTCAAATTTTCTTTATTATATCCTCTTTTTCTGCCATATCTCTCAATGTTGTTGTTCCTCAAGACTTGATCCTGAGGGCCTGCTCCAGTTTCTTTATATTCTCTTCTCAGCTGATCTCATCAGTTCCTATAGTTTATATATTAACAATATGCTGAGGCTGTCTAAACATATTTGTAGCCCAGACTTATCTTCTGATTCTCAGATTCATTATCCATCTTCCAACTTGATATTACTCCTTGAATTTCTCATAGATGTTTTATTCTTAACATTTCCAAAGTAGCAGTCTTGATTTTGTCCCCCAAGCCTGGCATCACCGATAACCATTCTTCTCCATTTAAGCAACTGCCCTAACATTGACTCAATTTTTTCAAACCAGACATTTAAGGCTCACTTTTCATTCTCTCCTCTCCTTGTCTTTTATGTCAATCTATGATCAATACTGCCCAATTCAGCCTCCAAAATATATATTTTGATCTCCACTGTCACAAAGTTTGCACTAATCACTATTATGTATTGCCTGGGATGCTGAAAAACAAAACAACAGCTAAACAAACAAACAAAAACCATATGTTACTTTGCTTCTACTCTTCCACTCTAACTTCTCTTATTAAATTCCAGCCACACATTCTTCTAGTTCTTTAAGCACATAAAGATATTTTCCCCTCCAGGCCTCTGTTCATCTTGCTCCTTTAAGCTGGAAAACTCTTTGCTCCTCCTCACTCTCACTTTTCATATGATTATAAATATTTTATCCTTATGATGATACATCATCAAGAAGGACTTCTTCTTCCACTCCATTTATGGCAAAACCTTTTTTTATACACCCACATAATTGTTTTCTTTTTCAACTTCTTATTTCCTTCATAATACTTATATTTGTCATTATTTTATTTATTTAGATTTTTCATCCATCTCATAAAATTTTAAGAACCTGATGATATAGGCTATGTCTGTCTTGTTCACTGATTTTTACTCAGTGCCTAGGATACTGCCTAATGCATAAGAGGCCCTCAATATTTGTGTGAATAAATGAATCATGTAAATGCAAAGTAAATAGAATCATTTCCCCATGAAAAGAATCCATGCTTATTTTTGAGATTCCTCTTGTTCTTATCAGTACCTTAATTTCGATATACAGAAGTGAGTTTTAGAGAAGAGGTGGGCAAATTTATGTAGGTACCAAGAAACAGAAGACCCTAGGAACAAAGAGATTGAGACCTAAACCTCTTCCATTTTGAAGTTCAGAATTATCAGAAATCTCTGAAGAACTAGACAGAAGAGAAATCTCTGATGGCCCTGAAAGAGCTCTTATGAGAACTCATCATGGAGAAGTAAGTCTGGACTGTGTAAGCTTGCTCAATGTGAGAACCTAAATGGTCATGGGAGGAAGGGTGGATCTTACACAGCATGTGCCAGAATTCAGAAATCCTTCTTGAACTGGTCATTTGGAAAGCTTAAAATTCATTATCTGAGAACTAACTAAAGAGGTCCCAGAGTATCCTAGGCTACACTAAGGGCCACTTTTCTGTATGTTTTCTCTCACTCACTTAACCACCTCCCGCACAGTTCTCATGGAGCTATAAGACCTGTGAACAGGAGTTTCTGGAGGCAGTGATTTAGAAGGAAGTAAATGGGTTGCTGAAAAATAGCATGCTTAGATATATAAAATACAAATATAAATTGGTGTCTGAACTTGCCTGAAATGTAAGTTATGGTATTGTTAATTTGCATGGAAAGGAAAATTAAGAGTACTGAACTAAGAAAAATTTAGTACTACCCATAAAACCTCAACCCTTTAAGAAGAACTAATCCCCCTTATGTCCTACTCCCAGAGCACTTTGTATAGATTTTACTGGTTATGACTTAAGATAAAATTTTTTGGCTTTCTTGCTGGAATTAAAAATTCAACCAGACAAGGACTGTATCTTAATCATTTTTATTTTGCCATTGCCAGACACCAGTGTTCAGTAAATACTAGTTACAAGAAGTAGTCAAGGACTACCTGTGACTATTCAATCCTACCCTATAACTTTCACTATGGTTCCTAAAGTCACCATTTCAATAGAAGTTTTCTTGCTCTTCTAATCCTGTGATCTCCTGCAAAATGACTTTTCACATCATCTAATATAGGGAGAAACAAGCTTTCCCAATCTATCTGAAGCAAACTGATATTTACATATTTCTAAAACTTGAAAACGATATTGCTTCTCACATTCTGTGAATCCAGAACAAAATATTTTGGAGTTAGTTTCAGCAAAATTGGCTAATACTGACTTGGTATTAGATTTGGACAGAACAAGGGAATACTGTGTGGTTTAAAATCAGGAAAGGTGTGCATCAGGGTTATATCCTTTTACCATACTTATTCAATCTGTATGCTCAGCAAATAATCCAAAAAGCTGGATGATATGAAGAAGAATGTGTTATCAGTATTGGTGGAAGACTCATTAACAACCAGCAATATGCAAATGTCACAGCATTGCTTGCTGAAAGCAAAGGGGACTTGAGGCACTTACTGACAAAGATCAAAGACTACAGCCTTCAACATGAATTACACCTCAACTTAAAAAAATCAAAAATCCTCACGACTGGACCAATAAGCAACATGTTAAACAGAGAAAATACTGAAGTTGTCAAGGATTTCATTTTACTTGGATCCACAATCAACACCCATGGAAGCAGCAGTCAAGAAATCAAGTGACGTATTGTATTGGGCAAATCTGCTGCAGAAGACTTTGTTAAAGTGTTGAAAAGCAAAGATTTCACTTTGAGGACTAAAGTGTGCCTGACTGAAACCATGGTATTTTCAATCACCTCATATGCATGGGAAAGCTGGACAATAAACAAGGAAGAATGAAGAAGAATTGATGCCTTTGAATTATGGTGTTGGTGAAGAATATCGAATATACCATGAACTGCCAAATCTGTCTTGGAAGAAGTACAGCCAGAGTGCTCCTTGAAAGTGAGGATGGCAAGACTTCGTCTCACATACTTTGGACATGTTATCAGGAGGGACCACTCCCTGGAAAAGGACATTATGCTTGGTAAGGTAGAGGATCAGCAAAAAAGAGGAAGACCCTCGACAAGATAGACTGACACAGTGGCTGCAACAGTGGGCTCAAACATAGCAATTGTTGTGAGGAGGGCGCAGAATCGGGCAGTGTTTCTTTCTGTTTTACGTAGAATCACTATGAGTCGGAACCAACTAAATGGCACCTAACAACAACAGAGTCGTTATCAGATGTTTCCAACTTAGATAGTTATGGACAAGTCTCCTAAAATCAGATATTCACGCCCAATTTATTTTCATTTCTGGCTCCCAGTTTGTCCTGATTTAGTGCCTATGAGTCAGGAAATATCCCAAATTTTTCATATTCTAAATTACGTTCTGATATCTAAGATGAACTCCTAATTTATCTATTGTCAAATATTTTGCCTCCTGATGAATGCAGAGAGCCTATTACCCAAGTTCTCACATCCACTTTGGCCTAATGGTGTCTGTAAATAATGCATTTGCATAATGAGCAACATTTATAAAAGCCAATTACTGCTAATATGGATGACCTTTTGGCATCAAGTAAGTTAATAACCTTTGAAACATGGACTAGATTACATAGCGCTAAAACAAAGCTTAGGTATAATGGAAACCAGGCCCCTTGTATATGTAAGAATAAAGGTTATTTCCTATTTTGATTGCACTTTTAAAGAGGTGTTAATTAGATATGTGATTTGAATTCAGAAACTAATTCTGGTTCATTTTCAAATAGAAAGCACTAAAAAGGAATCATGTGGAAATAATTAAGACTAGATTCAAGAGCCTTAATTTTACAAAGTAATTAATTTCTAATGAAATAGATTAACATTAAATACTAAGATTCAGACATTTTCAAAGTATTAATTTGCTAAAGGTCATATATAGTTTATCTGAACAGACAGCTACAAGTCTGTTGGGTTTTTGTTTATTCATGTATACTTAACATACATAAATTATTATTAATAATAATGATTAACTAGGCTGAACTTCGAATTATATTTTTAAGTGGCCAAAATACAATGTCTCCAAATAGTCACTACATTTTATTATGGTATAAAACTAATTTATTTCACCTGATGCTGGCAGAACTAGAGTTTATTCTATTAAGGCACTTCTATCTCTCTACGTTGCATTTAAACTTGATTATTTACATTTATAAATGATCTAATATGTAGCCTAGCTGTGATGAGATAATGTGATACAACCACAGAATTGTTTGTGTTGTAACAGTAAAGCACTAATGCAAAATATACGGGAATCTGGTTTTGGTTCACTGTTGTTCTCTATCCTATTTGAATTATTTAGGAATCAAAATTCAAGTCTCTAAAACATAAATTATTTTTAATTATATATTGAATGATTTTCAGCATTGATAACATTGCCATAAGTTTGTTTTCGCCTATCATGACTAACCCTAGACAAAAATGACACTGTCGTTCAGAAGAGGAAGACAAAATATTTAGTTATTTTGAGTAATCCACTCACTTCCATTTTCAGCTTTGTCACTTAGTGACCTTATGCCCAGGTGTGGGGTTTACATTAACTTTGCCTGAAGTAATTTGGTCTTTGTCCTTGGTTCCTGAGAGATAATTCTAAATTTTTGGTTTTTCCTGAGTAATTGAGATGCTTTTGTTACCTATGCCTGCAGTAATTTGGTCTTTGTCCTTGGTTCCTGAGAGATAATTTTAAATTTTTGGATTTTCCTGAGTAATTGAGATGCCTTTGTTACCTCTGGAGCCCTGGTAGCACAAGGGTTAAGAGCTTGGCAATTTGAGTCTACCAGCTGCTCCTTGGAAAACTTATGGGCAGCTCTACTCTGTCCTGTAGGGTCCTAAGAGTCAGAAACGACTGGATGGCAATGGATTTGTTCTTTTGTTGTTACCTATAGACATTTAAGGGTCACTAAGACCACACCTTGGGCTCAAGCATAACAACAATTGTGGGTGTGGCGCAGGACCTGTCAGTGTTTTTCCTTCTGTTGTACATAGGGTTGCTATGGGTTGGAACCCAACTCAAGGGCAGCTAACAACAACAACGAGACCACACCTGAGAGTTTATGCTAGTGAGATGTCTCAGGTGGGGGCTGACCGGGCCAGAAAGACAACCTTGTGATTGATGAGCAGATCTCAGGAAAGGTGGGATGATTCGATCAATTCTGACTACATAATGAGGCACCAATAAAGGCCCTGAACACCAAAGCTCCAGTACATCCTGGTTGGTGAAAGACATCACTACACCTAGGGGGGTTGTGGGTCTCCCTTTTTGCGACATGGAAGCTTCACCTTGAGAACCTTCCCAGACTTTGCCCTAGGCATCTCTTCTTTATATTGGTCCTGAGTTGTATCCTTTTGGCTATAATACAACTGTAATTGTAAATATGGTGCTTACTACAAGTTCTGTGAGTTGTTGTAGCAAATATTGAACCCAAGGGAGTGGTGGGAGCCAGTACATCAAAAGTGAGGGGCTGGAATTTCCCCAAGCTTATGGTTGGTAACCTGGTAGGGTAGAGGGAACTCCCAAATTTGTAGCCAGCAGGTCAGAAGTGAGGGTATCATGAGGACTCCGAAGCTTGTGGCTAGAGTCTGAAGGTCTTGGTCAGACTTGAAAGTCTGGTGCCCTTTTACTTGTGATAGCTGACCTGGCTCCGGGTGATCAGGGTCAGAGAAGAAGTGCTGCACGTGCACTGGTGTCAGAACAGAAATGGTAGAGAAGTGAGAATGGGATATTTTCCACTCACCCGGTGAGCAAAACCTTTGCAACTACTCAGTGATTACTCAGGCCCACTGCCTGGCCCTCACCCATGGCAGTACATGCTGTTATCCCATTCTCATTCATCGATCTGCTATTTTGCCCCTAACAAAATCACATGTATCAAATTTTCTCAACACTGTACTTTGATAACAACCAAGTAATGTAGCAAAATGATTGTGGTAATTTAATTTTTAAAGATCTGTCTATGTGCAAGTCCCTGAAACATACTTAGATGAGTTAGAAATTTACTTTCTCAAGATGCTGGAAATCTGGTGACAGAGGCAGGAGTATACCAGGCAAAGTATAGTAAATGCTGTAAGTATTAAATGTGATCATGGTGATGACAATGCTACCCCTTATTTATCGATTCCTGATTTGGTGAAAAGTACTGCTCAAAGAGTTTTACATGGGAACACAGGTAATTAAAAAAAAAAAAAAGATTTTTTTCATCTGAGTCATCTGGTAAGGTACCACAAACACTTTGTCATTTACTCTTTATTCTGAAGAAAGGCAAAGATCTCTATCAGTAGAAATGAAATGGGAAAGACTTCAGAGTGAGCTGGGGGTATTGCAAAGGAGGTTATTTGAAAGTGATAATTAATGAAATGGCGAACTCCTGATAAAATAGAGTAAATCCAGATATCATAAAATGTTTATGTTGGAAAATAATGAGGATAAATCCCAGAAATAGGATAAAAACTATTCTGGACATTGAAATATGTTGATACGTGTACTGAGGTGGGGTTAGTTGAGTCCATGTAGACCACGTAAGCATATAGTATTAGTGGAAGGGAGGCCTGGTGACCCAGTGGTTAAAGCACTCGGCTGCTAACCAAAAGGTCAGCAGTTCAAAGTCACCAGTTGCTCAGCAGAAAGATGTGACAGTCTCCTTCCTTAAAGATTTACAACCTTGGAAACTGTATGGGGCAATTCTACTCTGTCCTATAGGGTCGCTATGAGTCAGAATCAACTTGACAGCAGTAGGTCTGGTTTTTGGAATATTAGTGGAAATAATGTTTGATAAAGTAGTATGACGAGCATGACACTGTTAATCAGGAGAGAAAGACAGCATGACAGTTAATGCCACACATTTGCACATAACTACACCTGTATTTAGTACCCGAGGTCTTCAGTTTTAAGGTAGAGTTTAAATCTAGTCCTGGGCACACTCCCTCATCATGACGGATAGGCATTTTTGGAAAACAATTATAAAAGGGATAAATTTTGTGCAAGACATGATGTCAGACCAATAATTAGAAAAACAGACTCTGCAACATTTTTAATAGCCATCTTCCATGTAACACATCTATGTATAGTATAAAACCTCTTCCTTTTGCAGATTATTTTCCACGTATTGACCCTTCAGCAAGGTTTTGTTTTTATCATCAAAAAGAATTTCTGTAGAATGTCCTGAAAAATATACACTATCTAAATTGAGTACAGTAGGTGATAATGTTAGTAATTTTCTCCCCAGACCTTTCTTTTTTGACCATTTCTCAATTTTGTAACTTTTCAGAATGCTTCCCCAACTTTTTAAGTTTGAATTTCAGTAGGCTGAAATACTGCAGAGACAGCTAACTTATAACTCAAAACCTGAAGGTTGTACCATACTCTCTCACAGGGATCAAACACCTTTAAAAACCCAGCTGAAGGTAAGTGGGTAGAAAATGGGTCAAAATTTTTGTGTATGTGCTATTTCCAGTGAAAACATCCCTATTACCTAAAAACCTCTGAACAGCAGTTAGCAATCAATTCTCCAAGAGTCACTCTGACTAAGGGCAAAACACAAGGATCACAACACAGCAAAGGAAGCTTCATATATTGGTGTTAGAGAGCACTAATAGCTAGGATGATATTAGGCTCTAAAGGCCATCTCATTTGTAAACCCCTCCCTAGTCTCCTTAGCTCTATCCTCATTCCTTACAGCCTCCTGCCCACCTGTCTCAACACACAAAATCTTTTCACTACATTTTTTGTTCTTTGTAAACTTTTTATTTAAATGCAACATAATACAAGAAAGTAAACAACTTAAAAGTAAGCTGTTTAATCAGTTTTCACAAATTGAACACATCTTTGTAGATCACATCTGGATCAAGAACAGAATATTCTAACATTCTAGAAATATCTCTTCCATAACCCCTTTCAATTTAGCTATTTCCTAACTTCTAAAACCAGTTATTTTACCTATTTTTTAACTTTATAAAAATGTAATCATACAGTACACATCTTATGTATTTGGCTTCTTTCAATCAACATATTTGTTAGTTTCATCTATATTCTTGCCTATCATTGTAGTTCCTTCATTTCCATTGCTGTGTAGCATATCACAATTTATTTATGCATGCTACTGCTCTCCTGATACTTTGTTTTCTTATTTATTTATTAAAACAAAACAGAACAAACTTCTAAAGTACTGTATCAACATGCATATGTGCTTCAGGTTACAATCAACTCTAAGGCATGACATGCCTATTTCTCCCTTTTTAATGGACATATTCAAATTACTAAAATGTCATGACAATAAAAAGACAATACATTTCTTTTTTTAATTTTAACAAAAACTAGTAACCAATCCTAGTTTTGATGATGACAAAATGCAGTTGCTAAATCATTAAATATAATAATAAATACAAACTTCCTGTAGATACTTTCAATGCTTGATAACGATTATTGGTGGTCAATATGATTAGCTGAATTTATTGAGAGCACAAAATCTCACCTGGAGTACAAAAACAGGTCTGGAATATACTTCACATAGTTGATTAACAATTCCTCTGAGTGACATGTGTTTAGTAAAGCTCATACTGGTCAGATGCATGTAAAATTCTCTGTTCACCTAAAAATAAGCCATTTGAATATTTGCTCTTTACCTGCTTATACAATGCCTGAC
Organism: Trichechus manatus latirostris; assembly: GCF_000243295.1. Lineage (NCBI taxonomy): Eukaryota > Metazoa > Chordata > Mammalia > Sirenia > Trichechidae > Trichechus > Trichechus manatus. The sequence goes on from NW_004444196.1 coordinate 836,466, forward strand.
CTAGCCTTCTAGTCTCATTATTAACTACTTTTTTATGTGTTGATGGATATCACTATAGATACTCTGTGCTGAAAAGAAAAGGAACATTTTTTACAAAAGAAACCAGGAAATATTAATTAAAATGAGGGTAGAAAGGTAATCCCTTTATCATATATATGTACTTACTAAAAACCAGTTGCCATTGAGTTAACTCCAACTCATGGCAAACCCACGTGTGTCAGAGTAGAATTGTGCTCCATGGAGTGGGTCACCAGACCTTTCTTCTGAGGTACCTTGGTGTGGACCAGCAGCCAACTAATTAGCAGCCAAGCACATTAACCATTTGCACAACCCAGGGATTCCATATATGTATATGCCCCCTCTATAATGTACCATTTCCAAAAATGGATTCATAGAAGACTTTTAAAGGATATTTATATTATTGTTAAAAAGATTTCGTGTAATAATAATTTCGGGGCATACTGAATTAAGGGTAGTCAAACAAGTTTATCTACTACATGATGGCACAGATTAATTTAATTTGTTAATACCCATTATGAATAGCTAAAATAGTTCTAAAAGTATGGTAATGTGCATTATAAATCTCTACAAAGATGCAAGGGACAGGTAGATATACTATCCCACTTATTTCAGGATGTGAACATTCAGCTTCATGTTATTTATTTAATTAGGAAACCAGACAGTATTTCTAAGAGAAGACTTCGTCTGATGGATATCAGGAGATACTTAAGAATGTGATGGTAAATTAGGCTTGACTAACCTTGTTTTTGCATATGGTTATCTTTTCCATTGTCCCTACTACATCAAAATCGCCTAAGGGGATTTTTCACAATTTCAGATCCCAGGGCCTAGTCCCTGAAGAATCTTAAGCAAGGAGAAGAATAAAGAAAAGACTTCTCTTATATTCCAATATTTTCTTCCATCTGGAGATAGCTAAACTACTGTAACTCCTGGCCTTTCTTCATCTTTTACTCTTTCTTTCCTAGGGGAGTGATTCATCTGATTAGTAAATTTGGGACAATTTAACTAGACATGCTCATTTTAGCTCTATCTTTAATTCTCTTGTGAGTGAGTTCCCCAGGAAACAAACAGGGCTGGTTTCATGGGCTTTCAACATGTGGAGTCACACAGGACTTCTCACTGACAAGAGTCCCACCTTGATTTAATGCTCTACTGTCGTCATCTTGAAAGTCTTGATAGTTATATCTTTGAACTTGTATTTTGAAAGTGAAGTTTGATGAGGAAATGGAGCATGTGTGTGAGCAAAGGAAATACATGCAAAGTGCATGTCCACCATTGTTGTTGTTTCATTTGCATATGGTCTTTGCACTACCCCATGAGCAGACAATTACTTGGACCCACCATAATACATTGGAGTTAAGAGAGACTCAAAGGGAGTTCAAGGTAGATGTGTTATATCTATGATTGAGGAAGTGCGTGAACTGACAGCCCCAAGAGGTCATGTCAAACTAGAACCTGCTTCTTCTAATACAGAAAGAAGCCAATGATGTTCTAAGAAACATGAACAACTAAAGAACCCTATTATATCCTTTTGTTCTTATGTTACTTCTGTGTTAGCAACCACTTATGCTGCAATGACATAAAAGGGAAGAGGAAAATATGGCAACCCATAGTTCTTTTTGTTTCAGTCCTTCCTTACCCATCAGTAAGCCAAAGGCAGAGAGCACTGATAGAATGTGCATGTATCAAGAAGTGAAATAAAAACAGTTGAGTTTATGCAGCATTTCCACTGTTGTGGTAAGAACAAAATACATATGTACGCATGAGCTAAGAAATACAATTTGGATAATTTTAATAATTCTGTGTACAATTAAGTTCTCTTTTACTTGCATTTAAAACTGGCATTGCACAATGCCATAAAGATGGAGGGTACGATTTATGCTAATAATTTCAATTGTTAATTTTTCTTTACTTAGAATAATGTTGAGGAGCCCTGGTGGCACAGTGGTTAAAGCACTCGGCTGCTAACCAAAGGCTGGCAGCTGAACCTACCAGCCACTTCCGCAGGAGAAAGATGTGGCAGTCTGCTTCTGTAAAGACTTACAGCCTTGGAAACCCTATGGGGAAGTTCTACTCTGTCCTATAGGGTTACTATGAGTCAGAATCGATTCGGTAGTGGGTTTGGTTTTGGTTTTAGAGTGACATTAAATAGTAAATTTAAAAAATACTATGATAAATTGAGAGAGAGAGATCATGGAAGAAAAAACAAAGCTTTATATTTTAGCACCTTCATGGTATATTTTTTCCTGCTCTTTGAACAAAGGGCCTCATATTTTTCTTTTGTACCTGGCCAGTGTTAGTCTGTGTTCTCTAGAGGAGCAAAACCAGTGAAGTATGTATAAATATATTAGAGAGAAATACACTTCAAGGAAATGGCTCAAAAGATGACTGGGGAAGAGCTGCTTCCTCAAAGTAGAATCGACCTTAATGACGTGATGGCGTCAAGCTTTCGGGACCTTCATTTGCTGACGTGGCATGACTCAAAATGAGAAGAAACAGCTGCAAACATCCATTAATAATCGGAATGCTGAATGTAGGAAGTGTGAATCTAGGAAAATTGGAAATCGTCAAACATGAAATGGAAAGCATAAACATCGATATCCTAGGCATGAGTCAGCTGAAATAGACTGGTCTTGGCCATTTTGAATCGGACAATCATAGGGTCTACTATACTGGGAATGAAAACTTGAAGAGGAATGCCGTTCCAGTCATCGTCAAAAAGAACATTTAAAGATCTATCCTAAAGTACAACGCTGTCACTGATAGGATAATATCCATATGCCTTCAAGAAATAACAGTTAATACGACTATTATTCAAATTTATGCACCAACTACTAAGGCCAAAGATGAAGAAATTGAAGATTTTTACCAGCTTCTGTAGTCTGAAATTGATCGAACATGCAATCAGGATGCATGGATAATTACTGGTGACTGGAATGCAGAAGTTGGAAACAAAGAAGGAGGATCGGTAGTTGGAAAATATGGCCTTGGTGATAGAAATGGTGCCGGAGAGCACATGATAGAATTTTGCAAGACTAACAACTTTTTCGTTGCAAATACCTTTTTTCACCAACATAAACAGCAACTATACACATAGACCTCGCCAGATGGAATACACAGGATTCAAATAGACTATGTCTGTGGAAAGAGACAATGGAAAGCTCAATATCATCAGTCAGAATAAGGCCAGGGGCCGACTGTGGAATAGACCATCAATTGCTTGTATGCAAGTTCAAGTTGAAACTGAAGAAAATTAGAACAAGTCCATGAGAACCAAAGTACGACCTTGAGTATATCCCACCTGAATTTAGAGACCATCTCAAGAATAGATTTGACACATTGAACACTAATGACTGAAGACCAGACGAGGTGTGGAATGATGTCAAGTGCATCATACATGAAGAAAGCAAAAGGTCATTAGAAAGACAGGAAAGAAAGAAAAGAACAAAATGGATGTCAGAAGAGATTCTGAAATATGCTCTTGAACATCAACTAGCTAAAGCAAAAGAAAGAAATGATGAAGTAAAAGAACTGAACAGAAGATTTCAAAGCGAAGCTTTAGAAGACAAACTAAAGTATTATAATGACATGTGCAAAAAGCTGGAGATAGAAAACCAAATAAGAGCACACTCAGCATTCCTCAAGATGAAAGAACTGAAGAAAAATTCAAGCCTTGAGTTGCAATAGTGAAGGGTTCTATGGGGAAAATATTAAACGATGCAGGGAGCATCAAAAGAAGATGGAAGGAATACACAGAGTCATTATACCAAAAAGAACTGGCTGACATTCAATCATTTCAAAAGGTACCATATGATCAGGAACCAATGGTACTGAAGGAAGAAGTCCAAGCCATACTGAAGGCATTGGCGAAAAACAAGGATCCAGGAATTGACAGAATATCGACTGAGATGTTTCAACAAACAGATGCTGTGCTGGTAGTGCTTATTCATCTATGCCAAGAAACTTGGAAGACAGCTACCTGGCCAACGGACTGGATGAGATCCATATTTATGCCTATTCCCAAGAAAGGTGATCCAACCGAATGTGGAAATTATCGAACAATATCATTAATATGATCACATGCAATAAAAATTTTACTGAAGATCATTCAAAAGTGGCTGCAGCAGTATGTCAACAGGAAACTGCCAGAAATTCAGACCGGATTCAGAAAAGGACGTGGAACCAGGGATATTGCTGATATCAGAAGGATCCCGGCTGAAAGCAGAGAATACCAGAAAGATGTTTACCTACGTTTTATTGGCTATGCAAAGGCATTCAATGGTGTGGATTATAACAAATTATAGATAATATTGTGAAGAATGGGAATTCCAGAACACTTAATTGTGCTCGTGAGGAAGCTGGACGTAGATCAAGAGTCAGTTGTTCAGACAGAACAAGAAGATACTATGTAGTTTACAGTCAGGAAAGGTGTGTGTCAGGGTTGCATCCTTTCACCATACCTATTCAACCTGTATCGTGAGCAAATGATCCGAAAAACTGGACTATATGAAGAAGAACAGGGCATCAGGATTGGAAGAAGACTCGTTAACAACCTGCGTTATGCATATGACGCAACCTTGCTTGCTGAAAGTGAAGAGGACTTGAAGCAGTTACACCTCAACATAAAGGAAACAAAAATCCTCACAACTGGACCAATAAGCAACATCATGATAAACTGAGAAAAGATCCAAGTTGTCAAGGATTTCATTTTACTTGGATCCACAATCAACACCCATGGAAGCAGCAGTCAAGAAATCAAAAGACTCATTGCATTGGGCAAATCTGCTGCAAAAGACCTCTTTAAAGCATTGAAAAGCAAAGATGTCATCTTGAAGACTAAGGTGCACCTGACCCAAGCCATGGTATTTTCAATCGCATCATCTGCATGCAAAAGCTGGACAGTGAATAAGGAAGACCAAAGAATTGATGCCTTTGAATTGTGTTGGCGAAGAATATTGAACATACCATGGACTGTCAAAAGAAGAAACAAATCTGTCTTGGAAGAAGTACAACCAGAATGCTCCTTAGAAGCAAGGATGGTGAGACTACATTTTACATACTTTGGACTTTTTTCAGAAGGAATCAGTCCCTGGAGAAGGACATCATGCTTGGTAAAGTACAGGGTCAGTGGAAAAGAGGAAGACCCTGAATGAGATGGATTGACACAGTGGCTGCAACAATGGTCTCAAGCATAACAATGATTGTGAGCATGACACAAGACAGGGCAGTGTTTCGTTTTGTGGTGCATAGGGCCGCTATGAGCCAGAACCAACTCGATAGCACCTAACAACAACAACAACAACAACATTATATCTGATCCCCACCCTATAAAAAAAAAAAAATGTTTTTTTTTTTTTTTTAATTCTGCACTACCTATATGTCTGTTTCCTTCCAGTAAGATCCCTCAGTATTTTTCCATGATATTTTCACCACAGTGATTTTGCTCATTCCATATAGGGTATCTTTTGTTCTCCTTTATATCTATAAAAAATCTCCCTATGCTTTAAAGTTCAACTCAATAACAATAATTCACGGGTATGAGCACTTCTGTGCCAGGTATTGTGCCAAGTGTTTATCCAAATTACTACTTACAACATTCCTGTGAGGTGGGAACAATTATTATCCTAACTTTACAAATGAGGAGATTTGGGTTTAAATACGTTAAACAACTTGTTAAAACCTTATCAGGAGGATGTGATGGGGGTAGACTATGTAAGAAGTCTGACTACCATGCTGTAGAGACAATGTGGAGAAACCCTGAGACTACATGGAAATAGGGTGGGACCTAGCCATCCCCAGCAAGGCACGAGGCATTTGCTTGAAGCTTTACTGGCTTTTTCAGACCAGAATAGCTACCAACCAAGCCAACTACTAACCACAGTCAGCACCATGTGGACCAGCGCAATTTCCCAGCTGAACACTTTCCAAATTCCTGACCTAATATTATGAGATCTAATAAAATATTATGAACTCTGAGGGAGTTCAACTTTAAAGCCAATCCTCTGAATTTAATGTGCTACACTCCAGTCACATTCAAAGGTCTCTGAGTGGCCCAAAAGGTTTTGCTCCACTACTAACCTAAAAGTTGGAGATTCAAACCTATCCAGCAGCACCGCAGAAGAAAGTCCTGGCCATCTGCTTCTGTAAGGATTACAGCCAAGAAAACCCAATGGAGTTCTACTCTGTAACAAATGAGTTCTCCATGAGTCAGAACTGACTTAACAACAGTCAGTTTTTGTTGATTTTTTTTTTTTAAAGTCACATTCAGGGCCCACTTTCTCAATTTTTAATTTACTCATACAACAAATACACCAAATGCCAGCACTGCTGTAGGCACTGGGGATCCAATAGCAAGTAGACAACAATTCCTGTAGCTTATTTTATTGTTAGAATGCAGCTTTCATTCTAATGTGGGCAGTTAAACAATTAAGAATAAACCAACATAATAAATGGCCTCATATTTCAGTAAAATATTTTAGTATATTGAATTTTGTCTTTTTTCTGGTATCCTATTTTAGTTGGACATGTTATCAAGTGGGATCAGTCCCTGGAGAAGGACATTATGCTTGGTAAAGTAGAGGATCTGCGAAAAAGAGGAAGACCTTCAACGAGATGGATTGACACAGTGGCTGCAACAATGGGCTCAAGCATAACAATGACTGTGAGGAAGGTGCAGACAGGGCAGTGTTTCGTTCTGTTGTGCCTAGAGTCTCTATGAGTCGGAACCGACTTGATGGCACCTAACAACAACAACAACATTTTAGTTGTAGCCTAGTGTGCCGAATTTTATATTTAAAAGTTTTAATCTATCATTCTTCATTCAGAGAGCAGAAACTCTTCCTCAGTACCCCGAGAAAGTACTTTGGAAATAATCTGCTTCCCTTCATACTTTTGAATTCCCATGCTATGTTGACTTGCTCAGTGGATTCTAAGTAGTGCTACCCAGAGCACTAATGGGATGCATTTTGAGACCCCAGATGTAAATTCCCATAGGCAAAAAGCAAATTTAGAAAGCACATCTAGAATTTAGACTTCAAAGGCAGCTCAACAGCCCAAAGCAGCTCCTAGTTTAATTTTCCTTTCCTATATTCTCCTGATATTTAATCTCACCTTCCTTTTTCCGTCAAGAAACTATTGCCCAGCTTCGTTTTGTTTTTTTAATCGTAGTTTTTCTAATTAGGGTATACAATGGTCTTAAATATGAAATTACAAAAGATCATTTTGGCTTTCTCTGCCTTTCCCTCATACCAAAGTCACAGATATGCCAAAGTACATTGATGATTTTAGGAATAAATGGAGCACCTGGAGCTAATACCTAGGTAACAGGTAGGCTCCTCTTTCCCAAATTATTTTTACTTCTGCCTCTCAAAAACAAACAAACAAAAATCCATTGGCAACCCAGTGTGTTACAGAGTAGAACTGCTCCATAAGGTTTTCTTGGCTGTAATCTTTACAGAAGCAGATCACCAGACCTTTCTTCCATAGTACCACTAGGTAGGTTCAAAACACAAACCTGTCCATTAGTAGTCAAGTGTAAACGCCACAGAGCCTGAAATAGCATTTTATGTGGTTGTTTTCTTTAATTCTTAAAGTCTTATCAAGCACCAAGAATTTCCAAGTAAAATTTAAATAATTATTTTCTGGCAATGGAAAAACATTTAATTTCTCTCTCCCCATCTGATGGTATGCCAAAGAGGGTTTTTCTGTTGAGAAGTAGCGCCAAGTACATTTGAGCGATAGAGATGGGGAGTTATTTGCTACTGTCAGAACATCCTTATCCATCAGGAATGTTGATCTATGTCTCAAGTTGTAGACATCTGAGAGAATAACCACACACATATTAAGATCTAATTGTTATCTTAAACTGAAAGATTAGAGAAGGTTGCCTAAACCATTATTAATAACAAGGCTAACTAGCAGCTAAGAGAACTAACTTTAAAATCAGATTGACTTGGAATGGAATCTCACCTTTGTTACTTTGTCACTTTTTGTCTATAATCCTGTGATCCAATTTTCTCACTTGTAAGATGGTGACAATGATAATTGTACCAACCATTCATGTATTCCTAAAATACCTGTTTATTGAGCACTTACTAAGTGCTAGACATTGCACTATGCGCTGGAGATACAGCAGTAAGCACAGCGGACAAATACACATGGAACTTACATTCTTGTAGGGGAAATAGACAATAAAGAAGGCCAGAAGAGCTATGGAGAAAAATATTGCAGAGAAAGAGGCTGACATAGCTGGGGGAAGGAAGTATTGAAATGTTAAAAGAGTATTTAGAAAAGCCCATACTGAGCATGTGATATTTGAACAATGTCTTGAAGGAGATGAGGAGGGCACCACTGGATTTCTATTTTTAGAAGTGCATTCTAGCTAGAACAGTAAGTATGCTATAGGAGCATGTGAGCTGTCCCTCTTTTATTAAGCACTAGTACTCTGGTGCACAGTGAACAGAGGCAAGAGAGATGTGCAAACCTTTTTGGTTATCAAGCAGAGTTTCTGTAAATTTGATTTTTAAAAAATGAGTAAAGCAAAGAAATACACAATACATGGGCTCTAGGGAAAACATGTAAAAAGACTCAGGAAAAACATACTGAAGTCTTACTGGAATAATATATTGCATTTTATTTATTGTAATACAAACAATTCTGTATAGTATAATATGTCTGAAATTGGGACTCAGCTAACTATGTGTTCAGCAAATGTTATGTTGGCAACATTTTTTCTCTGTTAGTTGTATGGAAAACCATTATGCATCTTATAGTTGATGGCATTATAGAGTCAATGCAATATAGCAGGTATGAAAATCACTTGAAAAAAACAATTTAGAAAACTTTTTCATCCTCACCAGAAGGCAAGATTTCTTAAATTCTAGGAAATGAAAAGAAGCAGGCAAAAGGACAGAACAATAAGGATGACACAAACCAAGAAGAAAAGAGGGATGAGAAGAAACAAAATGATCACAAGAAAAATCATATTTCATCATAAGAACTAAATGCTGCCCTAGACATTGTAAAGATTGGAGTGACTATGAAACAGTTTTGAGGAAGGTAAGATTAAGAAGCTTTCCTTTTCCTGGAACTTGTAAGAAGAGAGCAAAGGGGTAAAATCTATGCCTGCGAAGGTGATAATTATGAGAAAACAAAATGGAGACCTCACCTCAGCCTGGTAGGTGTTCCTGAGGGAAAAAATACAGAACAGGAACAAAAGGAGTAATCAAAGATAAAACTGAAAATAAATATTCTTGCACTGAAGATGCACAAATCTACAGAACAAAATAATTTACCCTTCATCCAAATTTTACCAATTTGTACCATTCACACAAGACAAAGTTTTAGGGAGAGGAAGAACTATAAGCATTTAGTGAGGAAAAAAAAAAAAATTTGAAGGAAGTAAAACCAGTTCGCTTATCAATGAACACTAATGTGGACGGACAGTCTGACTTTCTTCTACATCAGTGAATGCTGGAAATTTAAGCAACAAAACTTTAAGGAAAAAAAAATTTCCTAAGAATTTCATACTTAGCCAAAGTGTGTTTTTAAGGATGAAAGTTACAACTCCCCTTCCAGTTAGGTGTTGTCTGTGCTGAGCACTCCATTTTCCTAACTGAAGTTAGTTATAAACTCAGCCAAATAGCTATCTTCAAGAAATGTGTCAGAGAATATAATCTTAAACTTGCTTCCACTTAAGAAATGCCAAAAGCTTGTCTGTGAGATATAATATTTATGAAAAATTTTCTGTAGGATGTGCTGTCATCCAATTTTATAGGCAAATATTTCTCCAATTGTGTACCCTGAACATAAATAACCTCAGAATTATTAGTAGAGAAACAGAAAGAAACATTTCTGTGGTGAAATATGTCAGGAATATGCTGAGCTTAACTAAGTTAAACTGACTCCTCTACAGCAGGACTCCTCAGAGCCTGTAAAAAGCTAATGTACTTTACAAACTGTGTATATTCACATGGAATGAGGGCAGCCTCTAGAAGCTGGAAAAGGCAAAGAATGGATGCTCCCCCAGAGCCTGCAGAAGGAATGCAGCTCTGGAAATATCTTGATTTTTGGACTTCTGATTTCTAGACTGGTAAGATAATAAACTTGTGGGTTTTTAGGTCATTTAATTTGTGGTAGTGTGTTACATCAGTGATAAGAAACTAATACAAAGCTTCAATGAGGTACATTTTTTTTTTTCTACTAGATTATCTTTTATTTTCAGGATAACACTAAGTTTTCATGCAAGTTTCATGAAAATAAAACTCAGACACCACCAGTAGAATATAAACATTCCCAGAAAGTAGGCAATATGTACCAAAATCTAAGTCCTTAAATAATTCCCAAATTTTGACATAAAAATTAAGCTTTCAGGAATTTATGGTGAGGAAATAATCAGATGTGTGTACACATATTTTTGCCCAGTGATGCGCACTGAAATATATATACCAAAATTGTGACCAAATTTCATATTCAATAATATGGAAATAGTCTAGACAAACTTTATTATATCTATGCAAAGAAATACTATACAAGTTCCAACTCCAGAAAACACCAAGTGAAAGAGGCAGACAACAAAAGTTTATGTACATTACAACCCTAATGTTATAAAACGTAAATATATATATGCAGGAAATGTATTCAAAGGAAATACACTAAAATAACCGATTTTTTTTATATTGAGACTGTGATATGTATTTTCTCCTATATAGAGTCCTGAGCTGTTTTAATTTTTAGTACAAAGTTCGTATACTACTTTTATAATCATATATTTAATATGTTATTATGAATAATCCCAGTAAATAAAACATACTGCTGCTGCTGTATTGGAAGCAGAGGTGGCAAGTCCAGAATTCTTCTCTCATTTTTACCTTCAGCAGGAGGTGGGAGTATGAAGGGTAGCAAGAAATAATGGAAAGGAAAACCACATTCATTAATACATCATTATGTCACCACAAAACTCAAGTATAACGCCCAGGTCATTGTGTATTTTAGATTTGATTGTTTTAATTTGTTAACTAGAATGCCAAAAGTACCATAATTGAAAACTTTATCAGAAGCAACATATTGTTGATCTGTTACTTCCCCTTTTTGATGAAAATTATGTTTTTCTAACAGAAAGTATCTTCGCAAAAATGTATGTTGTTCTTACTCTATGTCATTATTGCGTTTACATCTAGTGTAGTTAGAACAGGTGGTTGACATTTCTTTACTGAGTGACATTTTGTTTATTTTTAGTATATGTTCATTGTTTATTTTTTCTGATCTGCAGGAAATTCTACCTTCCTCTGTGCAAATTCACTAGTAGATCTGTAATAAGTAACCTAGTTTCTGAAATACCAAAATAATTTCAAATAGTAAAAGGAGCACAGGATCAAAAATCAAGGAATTAATTCAGCAGTAGTTATCCTAGAGATCTTTATCAGCTTGTAAGCACCCTCCTTGATGCAAGCCATGGGTGCCTGCGGATTTCACTGTTAATTTACATTTTACATTTCCCCAATATCAAAAACATCTTTATTTAACATTTGAACTAGCTAAATTATCACTGTGACATAATTTAAGGGGGATTAAGTTTGGTGTCAGAAGCTATAAATTATCATCCAGTGTTGCCTATAACCAGATGTATGAAAGGGTTCATTCACCAACTTCCTGGAATTCATTTTCTCACCAAAAAGATTAAGGTGCTGGACTAGATGATCAGTTAATTTATTTATGATTCTCAAATTGTTAGTCTTGTAGGGACCTAAAATATTTATCCTACTCACCCCTTCCGACATGAAACTGATACTGCTCTAATATTTCTGGCTAAACCTTGACAACCTTTCCCATAAATTACCATAGTAATATTGTCTGTAATTCATTATCACTGACCGTACATCTTCAAGTTTCTTCTAGTAGATTAGACAAGGGCTTCTTTATTGTTACACATTCTCCTATTCATACGCATTTATTCCGGAAGTGTCAGCCATGTGCCCAGCTACGTGTGGGGAAAATTTTTAAATGTATGAAAGTTTTTGCCTTTGTGCAGATTACAATGTACCATTTGGGAAAATTAATCAATATTGTGAACAACTCAACATTTTATCAGGAAGTATGCTAGGCCAGTGGAACTATTAAACTCAACTACCTATTAACAAATACATAATAACATGTAAATATGCAATTAGCATCATGAAATTCCTGTGGATATTCATATTTGCTACTGAAATAAATAAAGCCATTCTGTACTGTTTAAAAAAAAAAAATAGTGTCATTATGTGATACAGGGAAACTTGAAATAATTTTCCCAGAAAATTATTTAAAACTAACTGAACAGAATACAAGAGTGGGCAGAGGTCGTGAGGAACATTTTCAAAGCCAAGTCAGAAAAGCGTTATTCTAGGAAGAAAAAATGCTTTGATAATAGATATTTGTTTATAGCATACTGAACAAACAGATACTTCAGACTACAATAAAGGAAAGTCTTTTTTCGTCTATCAAAATGATGGAATGAACAGCACAGCTAATCTAAATAGTTCTGTGGAAAGTCATAAAAAGACTGCTCAGAAAGAGAAAGTGTAAAGGAAATACCAAAAATCTGTGCTTAAAAGTACAATTTAGTGTAATCCCCCAAAAGTTATTAAATTAGATATGCTAATTCTTTGACTACCATCGTATTAATCTTTGCAGATAATTGGGTACACAATCAATAAAGTGTACACAGGAACAAGTTCATCTAAAATTGTCTGCAGTGTTTTATACTATTGAGATCATAACTCTAGGCTATTACAAGCTTTTTCACACAAAGTCAGCTTTCTGTGAAACCCAGCAGAGAAAATACGTATGTCTGGGGGGGAAAATACTTTTCACCTTTATAGGCACTCATATCGAATCTGTTTTACGCCCAATGTATTGTTCATAGCTGCTGGCATAAATTGGAAAGGTCCAAGAATTCACTTTTCAAATGAAACAATGACCATTCTTCTATTGAAATCCTTCAATATGTCCCAAAAGAAAACACTATGTTCCACATTTTCTACCATCATTTTATGTATATATGTTTCTCAAGATGGGAAACAAAGAAACTCACACTACAGAAAATAAATAGTGCTCAACTATTCAAAGACTGAATAAAGTTTGACTTTTCAGGGCAAAATGAATAATTGTGGGGTACTTTCAAAGCACAAAGGAAGGGGAACAAAAATTTGGAGAGCAGGACATCTTGTTCAAAGATAAACAAGATATTCATTCACAAAAAGGAGAGTATTAAAGTATATTTTATGGGACATTAAACTCAAATAAGAGTTTTTCCCCTAAAAAGAGTATTGGGGGCCTTATCCCAGAGAGTGGGGGCCTTGTACCAGAGAGTGCACCATCGAGTTTAAGGAGATGGAGGATAGACGACTAGAGTCTAAGGAAATGGGAGTGTATCGATTTATGTAGAACAAATAAACTTTCTACCAGGAAGTATGCTAGGTCAGTGGGAGAATTAAACCTTTTTACCTAATATCAAAAGGGGCCCTGGTGGTGCAATGGTTAAGCACTCGGCTGCTATCCAATAGGTTGGTGGTTGGAACCCACCCAGCAGCTCTGGAGAAAGACCTGGTAATCTGCTTCCATAAAGGTTACAGCCGAAAAAACTTTATGAAGCAGTTCTACTCTGTCAGATAGGGTCATGATGAGTTGGAATCAACTCAGTGGCACTCAACACAACAACCTATTATCAAATATACAATTACATGTAAATATGCATGTACCATATGAACGATATGTATACTTTTTAAGAAACCTAGGAAGAAAATTTTCTATAAATTCAATCTGAGAAATATTTTTTAAAATTTTGTAAATCAACTTTCCTTAGAGTCACCAGATAAGTTGTTAGACAAATTTTAATATTTATCAATACATTCCAAAAACATAAAATGATAGTTTAAAGGGATAAGTTAGAGATTTTGTTGTGATATATTTTAAGTATCTTATTATAAATATTTCATTTAATCTAAGTTTACCTTCTTATTGTTTCTTACACATCCATAGGCATTCCTTTGGCATTTGGGCCTTGCTCAGTTTTTCCCCCAAAAAAATCCTGTCTTCCCAATTCTTTGGAATGTCTTCTCTAGTTCTCTACATAACTGATTTGTAGTTATCGTTTAAGGCATAAAACAAATTTCATTACCTAAGCTTGTAATCAATTTCCTAGCTATCTGGATTCCAGTTGCATATTGAATTCCACACAGTTTGGTACTTCACTATTTTCTGCTGTGGTAAGTATACAACACAAAAGAAATTATATTGATTTGAGTACACATACGTAAACAATCTTCTAAGATATATGTGCATTGTTCTTTTTGAATGGTTCACACACACACAAACTCATTTGATCTATTATTTAGAGATAAGTCTAAAAATTATAAATGAAGTCAAGGTCTCCCATCCGTCTGTCCTTCTCATAATCACTTTCAGTCTCTGTGTTACAGATTAAATTGTGTCCCCCCAAAATGTGTGTTAACTTGGCTAGGCCATGATTCCCAATATAGTGTGATTGTTCACCATTTTGTCATCTGATATGATTTTCCTGTGTGTTGTAAATCCTACCTCTATGATATTAATGAGTCAGGATTAGAAGCAGTTATGTTAATGAAACAGGACTCAATCTACAAGATTAGTTTGTATCTTGAGTCAATCTCTTTTGAGAAGCACCAGAAGCACAGTATTCCCTTTGGACCCAAGGTCCCTGTGCTGAGAAGCTCCTAGACCAGGGGAAGATTGATGACGAGGACCTTTCCCCAGAGCCTACAGAGAGAAAGCCTTCCCCTGGACCTAACAACCTGAATTCAGACTTCTAGCCCCCTAAAGTGTGATGGAATAAACTTATATTTGTTAAAGCCATCCACTTGTGATATCTCTGTTACAGTAACACTAGATAATTAAGACACTCTGTATCCCACTTTCCCCTAACCCATGTGTTTCTGACATCTCCATAACACTGCACTTTCTTCCGGTATCGTTTCTCTGAACACTTTATATGTTTCCCTGGTTGAATCACTTCCTCTGAAATGTACCTATGAACCAACATATTCTCCCTCTCTCCCATCTTCATTCTTTCCATTTTTCTCTTTCTTCCTTCTTCTGTTTCTTTCTCCTTCCCTCTTTATATCATGGGCATATATTTTCCACAACTCCGTCCATCTCTTCCAGGTAAATAAATTGCATATTTTCTCTTCTCTGATGTCTCTTATAAGTTCTGGAATCACATTTGCACAAGTTGGATACCTCTTTTACATATTAGTTATGAGAGACAAGCCTTTGGATTATTTTTCTCTTCCAAATCCATGTTTCTTTCCTCTACTAATAGAATTACCATCGTCTCAGTTATTTTTACCGAATATCTCAGTTGTATTTTATACTTCTACCTCTCCAATGTCTGGTGTCTTTCAAAGCAGTATGATTAACTCATTGATCTAGAACTTTGTCAGATGAATCAGGTTTTTTGATGTGTTTGAAACAAACTGCTTGAAATGTCTTTATTTTATTTAATTAAGTTACAAAAATTGTGGGAGACGGTTCATTAAAATAAAATACATATTTTCTCAAAGGCAAAGCAAAAGTGTTTTAATTGCTTAAAAAATAAATCATTTGTATTTTTTATCTTTAGATCTCATGCTAAATTTGAAGTTGTATGATAAATGACCACAGGTGTAATTATTTGGGAACTACATTTCTCAGAATTCACTTACATTTCTTCTAATTGTCACCTCCCTTTGTAATAGGACTATCATAAATTTAGCTTGTACAAATATAGCTAAAGATCTCCTTATATAAGTTAGAGAATATAGACATTCACAAACTTGGAGAGAGTCTGAAGAATAAAAAAGTAAGATAAGCATACCTTGAACATTCTAGGCCATTATACTGGTTTCCTAGAGCCACCATAACAAACTACAACAAAACTGGTAGCTTATAAAAACAGAAATTTATTGTCTCACAGTTCTGGAGTCTAAGATGAAGGTGTCAACCATGTTGATTCCTTCTGAGGCTTTGAGGAAGACTCTGTTCTGTGCCTCTCTCCTAGTTTCTGAAATGCCAGGTGTTCTTTCTTCCTCTGTTTTCCTGTCTCTGTATATCTTCTTCTCTTTTAAAAGGACACCAGTCATATAGTGTGAACTCATGTTAACCTAACTGATATCATCTTCAAATACATACCTCCAAACAGGGTCACATTCACAGGTACAGAGGTCAGGAATCCAACATATCCTTTTTGGGGGACACAGTTCCATCCATAACAGCCACGAGATAGAGTTTTCAGAAGAGATGGTATTTTATGTTTCCTAATTACCCAAGCCACCACCCATCTGTTGGTTTGTTGTTCTGTGGTGGTTTGTGTGTTGCTGCAATGCTGGAAGGTATGCCACCAGTATTTCAAATACCACCATGGTCACCCATGCTGGAGAGGTTTCAGTGGAGCTTCTAGGCTAAGACTGACTAGATATAAGGGCCTGATGATCTACTTCCAAAATTAGCCAATGAAAACCTTATGGATCACAAGAGAACACTGTCCAACTCACTTGCTTTGGACACATCATCAGGAAGAAGACATCATGTTTGGTGAGGTTGAGGACCAATGAGGGTGAGGTAGATTCTCAGTGAGATGAACTGGCACAATAGATGCAAGGATGGATTTGAACATTCTGGGAAACATTTCAGTCTGTTGTATATAGGGTCACCATGAGTCAGAGTGGACTCGATGACATCTATCTATCTATCACCCAAGAAATTATAAAATGATAAATTCTACGAAAGTGTGATAAATGCCCATTTTGAGTTAGATGGACAAAAATTGAAGTTTCATATGTCTTTCCCAGGGTTTCATCCATTTTTTTTTTCTTTGCCTCTGTCTCTGTTCTGATACTAATCATTTCCTACTCTTTGCTTATCACTCAATTTTTGAACAACTACTCTGAGATAGAAACCAGTAGCGCAAGAAGGGACTATAAAGGATGCTTTCAAATTTCTGATGGATGGCTTCCCTGTCTGGGATTTACCACAAATGGCTTTCCCGGAGGAACCACCTCTCACTATTTTATAAAGGTCTTCTTATTGCTATTCTATGCACCTGAAATTCAAGGTTTTCAATGCATTATTTTTTCAGGCTGTAACTTACTGCCTATTGTAAACCTCTGAATGATTGACAGATGCCAGCTAGGCAAGATTCAGTGTGATAAATCCTAAAACATATCTAGAAAGCAGAAAAAAAATCACCCATTACCAAAATCTTTGCTTCTTTTAAGACTGATCAAGTAGTTTAGCTGATAAATTTTCCCTGACATAAAAGAATACAAGACTATCCATAAAACTATTGCATAGAATTTAATTATTAAGTAGCAGCATTATTTTTGACAAAACATTACTTTTCTTGCAAACCAAGAGAAAGTTCTAAATCAAAATACTTATTTTATAGAAGTAGTGTCATCTCAGTTGACTAATAGCCAGCCACGTACTAAGGGTAAAATACTAGTGAGTGAAATGTTAGTTTTATTTCTCATCTAAACAGAAACCAAGCTGAAGGCCATGAAATTTCATGGAGGTTTATTTCTCATAATTTCTAGAAAATCAGTTAAATAATGGAGAAAACATTTATTCTCTGAGAATGCTATCTTTTAGCAAAGGAAAGTATGAAACTAGGAATTTGTTATTAGCATTTCTACCAAAATACGTATATATTTGGTGATATATATATATCAATTCAACCAATTTTTAAAGGGACATAGAATAAGAGTCAAGCCACAAAAGAGAGAGGAGGAAATATATATAGAGAGAGAGAAAGAGAGAGAGCGGTACAGCCAGAATGCTCTTTAGACACGAGGATGGCGAGACTTTGTCTCACTTTGAACATGTTATCAGGAGGGACCAGTACCTGGAGAAGGACATCAGGCTTGGTAAACTAAAGGGTCAGAAAAAAAGAGGAAGAGGGCTGGGCCAAGATGGTGGAGTAGTCAGACACTTCTGGTGGACCTTCTTACAACAAAGACCCAGAAAAATAAGTGAATCAATTATATATGGCAGTCTGGGAACCCTGAACATCCAAGGCAGAGCTGAGGAACCAGACTGAGTGACAGGGGGAGAGAGAGACTGTTTGGAAGCAGTGAGGAGTTGCCAGACCTGACCTGGTGAGAGCCTGAGCCCTTCAGGCCTAATCAGCTCGGCAGCGAGCGGTGAGGCAGGCAAGCAGCAGTACTCGGAGGTATGTTTTCCACACTGGGAGAGACCAAGCGCCAGAGAGTCTACACAGCCACCCAGAACCAGTGAGAAGCAGCCCTGGATCAGCGAAAGATAAGTAATAGTGTACAGCCTACCAAGCCGATCAAAAACACCCTCCTTAGGGAAAAAAACTCTCTTCCATTTACCTCCCCACTCCCTTCTCTGCACTGGGTCCCGGACTGGCTTCAGCAATTGCTGAGTCCCCTGAGCCAGAAGTAGGATCTGTCACACACCCTGAGCCATTCTCCCTGCCTTAGAGTGTGAACAAATTAACAAACAGGGGAAAAAATAAACTGCCTGCCCCCCTAAGCCAAGAACCCAGTGTAGAGACACCTTATTTGCCTAGGCACAGGCATAAGGGATCCAAGGACTTTGCCTTTCTCCTGCGTAGACTTGTATGGGCCCATCTCAATGGCGTAGGCCCTCGTTAGCACAGTACAACAGGGTATATACTGGAAGTCTAACTTCAACTGTTTCAGCTGTGAAGTAGCATGTTCTTGACATTTGACACTGCTCTGCCCATTATGCAAGGTTTTCACCCACTCACATCAGGGGCCTGAGAACTGGTGGCTCCACCCACACCACCTAGCCACCTGTGACAGGGGCCCAACAATAAGAGGTGCACCCCAACCCTTACAGCCAACAGCATTAGGTGCTCATAGTCCGGCTGCAAAAACCACCCACATATGCGCTCTAGGAAACAGGGACACGCCTTTCTCCTGGACAATCGGGGGCAGCCATCAGCCGACTGCCTTGATCAAAGTGTGTCCCCCTGTTGCAGCCAGATACCTGTGCCTACTCCAATCACCCATGCCTGTCTAGGACTGTAGGTGAGAGCATACACCACACACTTGGTGGCTATCTACCTGGGCACCTGAGCTGAATCCATACAGGAGCAGTGGGCAAACGCCTGAACTCACATACCTAGTAACAGATCTAACCGCCTGATGACAGGGCTTTAGAGCTTCAAAGATGCCAAAAATCAAACTAGCTCATATGAGCAGCCTATTTGAGCATATCAAAACAAAACAACAACCTAAGACACAGTAAGCAAACATAAAATAAATAAATATAATAACTTATTGATGGCTCAAACCACATAAAGAGGCAATCCATGATGGCTTCAGCAAGCTCACAAAATATAGGATCTAGAAATTTTCCAGACAAGGAAAATTTCTTGAAATTACCAGAGGCAGAATACAAAAGATTAACCTACAGAACTCTTCAAGGAATTAGGAAGGAAATTAATCAAAACACAGAACACACAATAGAGAAAATAAAAAAAAAATTAGAGAAGAGCATAATGCCAAATTTAACAGGCTGCAAGAATCCACAGAGAGACAGCAATCAGGAATCCAGAAGATTAACAATAAAATTTCAGAATTAGACAACTCAATAGAAAGTCATAGGAGCAGAACTGAGGCAATAGAAGTCAGAATTAGTGAGATTGAAGATAAAGCACTTGACAGCAACTTATATGAGGAAAAATCAGATAAAAGGATTACAAAAAATGAAGAAACCCTAAGAATTATGTGGGATTCTATCAAAAGCAATAGCCTATGAGTGACTGGAGTACCAGAACAGGGGGAGGTAACAGAAAATACAAAGAGAATTGGTGAAGATTTGTTGAAAGAAACCTCTCTTACATTGTGAAAGATGACAAGATATCTATACAAGATGCTCATCGAACCCCACATAAGGTAGATCCCAAAAGAAAGTCACCAAGACATATTATAATCAAACTTGCCAAAACCAAAGACAAATAGAGTATTTTAAGACTGGCTAGGGATAAACAAAAAGTCATCTACAAAGGAGAGTCAATAAGAATAAGCTTGGACTAATCAGCAGAAATCGAGCAGGCAAGAAGGCAATGAGATGACATATATAAAGCCTTGAAGGAAAAAAAAAACTGCCAGCCAAGAATTATATATCCAGCAAAACTGTCTCTCAAATATGATGGAGAAATTAGGGCATTTCCAGATAAACAAAAGTTTGGGGAATTTGCAAAAACCAAACCAAAATTACAAGATATACTAAAGGGAGTCCTCTGGTTAGAAAATCAGGAACATCAGATAACAAGCCAAGACTAGAAGGCTGGACAGAGCAACCAAATATCAATCCAGATAGGGAAGTCACAAAAGTAATTCAAAGCTAATACACTGAAAAGAGGGAAACAGATGTCAATATGTAAAAGATGACAACATTAAAACAAAAAAGAGCGACTTAAAAAATGCAGACATAGATTTTTCATATAGAGAGGAAGTCAAGACGATATAAAGAAATAAGACTGGTATAAACTTAGAAAAAAAGAGTAAATATTAGGGTAACCTGAAAGAAAACTAACAATCCTACAAGTCAAAAAAACTAGAAAAATATAAAGACTTGGCAAACACAAAATCAACAACAATAAAAAAGATGAAAAGAAAATACATAAAGAAAAACAGCACAGAAAATTAAGTGGAACAAAAAGACTGTGAACAACACACAAAAAAAAAGACATCAAAATGACAGCAATAAACTCATACCTATCAATAATTACACTGAATGTAAATGGACTAAATGCATCCATAAAGAGACAGAGTGGCAGATTGGATTAAAAAAAACAATCTGTCTATATGCTGCCTACAAGAGACACACCTTAAACTTAAAGACACAAACACACTAAAACTCAAAGGATGGAAAAAATATATCAAGCAAACAACACTCAAAAAGAGCAGGAGTGGCAATATTAAACTCTGACAAAATAGACTTTAAAGTAAAATCCACCACAAAGGATAAAGAAGGACACTATATAATGATTAAAGGGTCAATAAACCAGGAGGATATAACTATAATAAATATTTATGCACCAAATGACAGGGTTCCAAAATACGTACAGTCTAACAGCACAGAAAAAAGAGATACACAGCTCAACAATAGTAGTAGGAGACTTCAACACACCACTTTCGGTGAAGGACAGAACATCCAGAAAGAAACTCAAAAAAAACACAGAAGAGCTAAATGCTACAATCAACCAACTTGATCTCATACACATACACTGAACACACCACCCAACAGCAGCCAAGTATACTTTCTTTTCCAACACACATGGAACACTCTCCAGAATAGACCACATATTCGGCCATAAAGCAAGTATTAGCAAAATCCAAAGCATCAAAATATTACAAAGCATCTTTTATGACTGTAAAACCATAAAAGTAGAAATCAAAAAAAGAAAAAGCAAGGAAAAAAATTCAAACACATGGAAACTGAACAACACCTTGCTCAAAAGCTACTGGGTTATAGAAGAAATTAAGGATGGAATAAAGAAATTGATAGAATCAAATGAGAATGAAAACTCATCCTACCAGAACCTTTAGGACACAGCAAAAGCAGTGCTCGGAGGTTAGTTTACAGCAATAAGTACACACATCCAAAAAGAAGAAAGGGCCATAATCAAAACATTAACCCTACAACTAGGAACAAGCATAAAGAGAGCAGCAAAAGAAGCTCTCAGGCACCAGAAAAAAAGGAAATAATAAGAATTAGAGCAGAAATAAATGAAATACAGAATAGAAAAACAATTGAAAGAGTTAACATGACCAAAAGCGGTTCTTTGAAAAGATCAACAAAATTGAAACACCATTGGCCAAACAGACAAAAGAAAAACAGGAGACAAAGCAAATAACCCAAATAAGAAATGAGATGGGTGATATCACAACAGCCCCAACTGAAATTAAAGAATCATAAGAGAATACTATGAAAAATTGTACTCTAACAAATTGGAAAACCTAGAGGAAATGGACAAACTTCTAGAAACTCATTATCTATCTAAACTAACACAAACAGAAAAGGTTATTTAAAAACTCACAACAAAAAAATCCCTGGCCCAAACGGCTTCAATGGAGAATTCTACCAAAGTTTCAGAGAAGATTTAACACCAATACTGCTAAAGGTATTTCAGAGCACAGAAAAGGATGGAATACTCCCAAACTCATTCTATGAAGCCAGCATAACCCTGATACCAAAACAAGGTCAAGACACCACAAAAAAAGGAAATTACAGACCAATATCCCTCATGAATATCAGTGCAAAAATCCTCAACAAAATTCTAGCCAATAGAATTCAGCAACATATCAAAAAAATAATTCAATAATTCACAATGATCAAGTGGGATTTATACCAGGTATGCAGTGATGGTTCAACATTAGAAAATCAATGTAATCCATCACATAAATAAAACAAAAGACAAGAACCACATAATATTATCAATTGATGCAGAAAAGGCATTTGACAAAGCCCAACACCCATTCATGATAAAAACTCTCAAAAAAAATCTGAATAGAAGGGAAATTCCTCAATATAATTGAGGGCAGTTATACAAAGCCAACAGCCAACATCATCCGAAATGGAGAGACTTTGAAAGCATTCCCCTTGAGAACGGGAACCAGAGAAGGATGCCCTTTGTCACCACTCTTATTCAACATTGTGCTGGAGGTCCTGGCCAGAGCAATTAGGCAAGAAAAAGAAATAAAGGACATCCAAATTGGTAGGGAAGAAGTCAAGTATCTCTATTTGCAGATGATATCATCTTATACACAGAAAACACCAAAGAATCCACAAGAAAACTACTGGAACTAATAGAAGATTTCAGCAATGTTTCAGGATACAAGATAAACATACAAAAATCAGTTAGATTCCTTTCCATCACCAAAGTGAACCCCGAAGAGGAAATCACCAAATCAATACCATTTACAATAGCCCCCAAGAAGATAAAATGCTTAGGAATAAATCTAACCAGAGACGTAAAACATCTATACAATGAAAACTACAAGACACTACTGCAAGAAACCAAAAGAGACCTGCATAAGTGGAAAAACATACCTTGCTCATGGATAGGTAGACTCAACATTGTGAAAATGGCAATTCTACACAAAATGATTTACAGATACAATGCAATCCCGATCCAAATTCCAACGGCATTTTTTAATGAGATGTAGAAAAAAATCACCAGTTTCATACGGAAAGGGAAGAGGCCTCGAATAAAGCATTACTCAAGAAGAAGAACAAAGTTGGAGGCCTCACACTACCTGATTTTAGAACCTATTATACCACCATGGTAGTCAAAACAGCCTGGTACTGGTACAACAACAGATACATAGACCAATGGAACAGAATTGAGAATCCAGACATAAATTCATCCACCTATGAGCAGCTGATATTTGACAAAGGCCCAAAGTCCATTAATTGGGGAAAAGACAGTCTCTTTAACAAATGGTGCTGGCATAACTGGATATCCATCTGCAAAAAACTGAAACAAGACCCATACCTCGCACCCTGTACAAAAACTAACTCAAAATGGATCAAAGACTTAAATATAAAATTGAAAACAATAAAGATCATGGAAGAAAAAATAGGGACAACACTATGAGCCCTAATACATGGCATAAACACAATACAAACCATAGGTAACAATGCACAAGCACCAGAAAAGAGACTAGACAAATGGGAGCTCCTAAAAATCAAACACTTATGCTCATCAAAAGACTACACCAAAAGAGTCAAAAGACAACCTACAACTGGGAAAAAATTTTTGGCTATGACAAATCTGATCAGCGTCTAATCTCTGAAATCTACAAGATACTGCAAAACCTCAACAACAAAAAGACAAATATCCCAATTAATAAACTGGCAAAGGATATGAACAGGCAATTCTCCAAAGAAGATATTCAGGGAGCTAACAGACACATGAAGAAATGCTCACCATCATTAGCCATTAGAGAAATGCAGATCAAAACTACAATGAGATATCATCTCACACCAACAAGGCTAGCATTAATCCAAAAACACAAAATAATAAATGCTGGAGAAGTTGTGGAGAGACTGGAACACTTATGCACTGTTTGTGCTAATGTAAAATAGTACAACCACTATGGAAATCGATTTGGCATTTCCTTAAAAAGCTAGAACTAGAAGTACCATATGATCCAGCTATCCTGCTCTTCGGAATATATCCTAGAGAAATAAGAGCAGTCGCAAGAATAAATGTGCACACCCATGTTCATTGCAGCACTGTTCACAATAGTAAAAAGACGGAAACAACCTATGTGGCCAACCACAAATGAATGATAAACAAATTATGGTATATCCACACGGTGGAATAGTACGCAACAATAAAGAACAACAATGAGGCCGTGAAACATAACATGGAGGAATCTGGAAGTCATTATGCTGAGTGAATTTAGTCCGTCACAGAAGGACAAATATTGTATAAGACAACTAGTATAAGAACTCAAGAAAAGGTTTAAACACAGAAGAAAACATTCTTTGATGGTTACAAGGGTGGGGAGGGAGGGTGAACGTTATTTACTAACTGGATACTAGATAAGAATTATCTTAGGTGAAGGGAAGGACAGCACACACTACAGGGGAAGTCAGCACAACTGGACTAAACCACAGCTAAGAAGTTTCCTGAATACAAGCAAACACTTTGAAGGACAGAGTAGCAGGGGTAGGAGTCTAGGGAGCATGCTTTCAGGGGACATCTAGGTCAATTGGCATAACAAATCTTATTAACAAAATGTTCTGCATCATACTTTGGTGAGTGGCGTCTGGGGTCTTAAAAGCTTGCAAACAGCCATCTAGATGCTTCAATTGGTCCCAACCACCTAGAGGAAAGGAGAATGAAGAACACCAAAGACGCAAGGAAAGTAGTAGCCCAAGAGACAGAAAAGGCCACATAAACCAGAGACTTCATCAGCCTGAGAGCAGAAGAACTAGATGGAGGCTGGCTACCACCAATGACTGCCCTGACAGGGAACACAACAGAGAGTCCAGGATGGAGCGGGAGAAATGTGGGGTGCAGAACTCAAATTCTAGTAAGAAGACCAGACTTAATGATCTGACTGAGACTGGAGGTACCCTGGAAAACATGGCACCTGGATTCTGTATCAGCACAGAACTAAAACAATTTCCAAGGCCAACTCTTCAGACAGGGATTGGACTGGACAGTGGGTCATAAAGTGATACTCGTGAGGAGTGTGCCTCTTAGCTCAAGTAGATACAAGAGACTACACGGGCAGCTTCTGTCCAGAGGTGAGATGGGAAGGCAGAGAGCATTAGGAGATGGTTGAATAGAAATGGGGAATCAGGGGTGGAAAGGAGCAGTGTGCTGTCACAGTAAGGGGAGAGCAATTAGGGTCACATACCAATATATGTATAAATTTTTGTATGGGAAAAAATGGAAAAAAAAATCAAAAAAGAGGAAGATCCTCAATGAGATGGACTGATAGAGCAGTTGCAACAACAGGCTCAAACATCGCAACAACTGTGAGGATGACTCAGGACCAGGCAGTGTTTCAATGTGTTGTGCATAGGGATGCTATGAGTCAGAACTGACTTGATGGCACCTAACAATAACAACATATACATGTATATATGTATGTATGTGTGTACATATATATATATATATATATATACATATATTTCTTACTAATGTGTTAACCAATATCAAAAATATTTAAAACAGGGAAGTCATAGAGGTGGTACAGATCATAGGTTTTTGTGAAGGGAAATAGTAAACATGCAGCAGTATTATTTTTGCACAACTAATACTTTCCCTCTTACACACTCTAATCTCTCCCTTTTCATTTCTTAACCATATCCTGGGTAGTTTCTATGATTTTCAGGCTACCTTCGATAACATTTTAACTTTCTCTGCTTTGATTCCATATTTACTGGGATATCATCAAGTTTAATCACCACCCTAATTATGCTATTCCTTGTCACTGTGAGACTGTGCTGGAGTAGGACAGAGATTTCATTTGTTAAATAGTGATGTGTAGTGCTTTGATGAGGAATCCTGGTGGTGCAGTGGTTATGCACTAGGCTGTTAACTGAAAGGTTGGCAGTTCACACCCACAAGCTTCTCCTCTGGAGAAAGATGTGGCAGTCTGCTTCCATAAAGATTTACAGCCTTGGAAACCTTATGGGGCAATTCTACTCTGTCCTAAAGTGTCCCTATGAGTTGAAATTGACTCGGTGGCAATGAGTTTGTTTTTTGGTTTTTTTTAGCAGTTTGATTAACTAATGTTGCATAATAAACCAAATTCTAGTAGTTGTGAACAACAATTCTTAATTTTCCTCACAAATCACTTATGCCAGTTTAAGAATTGGCAATAGTTGTGTAAGAGATATATTTACAATAACAAAAAGAAAGAGTAGCTACCGAGGCTGCTTAAGTCCAACCAAACACCTCATGGGATTTGGTTTCTTGCTTTGGAGCTTTAGGGTCAAAATTTCATGAGTCGTCTCAGTCAATTAGCCTAATATTGTATTTAGTGCTTCTATTCTACCCCTTAATTCACTGTATAGTGCTGGGGTCTTAAAAGCTTGCAAGCAGCCATCCAAGTTACAATCATTGATCTCTATTCATCTGGAGCAACACAGGAAGGAGAGTCAGAAACAGGAGGAGGAAATGGAATGTGTGGTTAAGTGTCTCCATGAACAACTGCTTTCTTTGCAATGAGACCCAAAGAACTTGATGGTACCCCTGTACCATTACTGAACATTTTGGTCAAAAGGGGGAAAATGCAGAACAGAATTTCAAATCCTCATGGAATGCAGGCTTTCTGGAGCCAGAGAGTCTGGAACTCCTGAAACTATTGCTGTGAGATAGTCTGTAAACTTTAAGCCTTAAATCAAAAATATCCCCTACAGTCTTCTTAAAACCAAACAATGGGTTAGCTTAACTAGTAAAGAAGGTCTTCCCTGAGCATTGTACTCTTTTAAGAACTATTTATATGAGACCAAACTGACAATAATAATTCAAAACATTAGGAAACTTAGGGGGCAGTGAGTTTATGTTAACAGAGGAGGAACAATTTGGAAAAGGAGGGTGAGAACGGTTGCACGACTTGAAGAATGTAATCAATGTCATTGAATTTTAAATGAAGAAATTGTTGAATTGGTGTATCTTCTGTGTATATTCTCAACCTCAACAAAATAAAATAAATGAAGTAAAAGAAGAAGATCTGGACTGTAAAAGTCAGAGGAGAAGCATCGATCCCCTTGTATAGTTTTCCTTTTCATTGTAAGCGTGTGGTGGAGGGAGTAGTAGGGTTGAAGTTAGAGGAAGAAGTGCCTTACAACTACTAGAATACTTGCTTTCTAACATTACCTGTTGTCCTCGAGAAAATCAGTGAAATAGAAGCTAAAAATTTCAGTCTAAGAAAATAAGAGAAAGAGAGATATGCAAAGATAGTCTGTTTAATATCAAAACCCTTAGTAATTCACACTAAAAGAATGGTTCCACAATAAGATTAAAATAGCATAAAAATTAATGCAAAATGAGAAAGGCCTTCTTATAACAATCTGTGAACACACAATCATTTCTTCCCTAGGGCCACATAATATTTTCCTCAAATTTCCAACAGGGCATCAGCTGGATGGTCTAAAATTATCAACATCTGTGAACAGTAAAGTATTAAAAAATACTAATAAGTCAGCGATAAGATATAATAATGTGTTCTAATTTTATGTTACTACCTATATTTACTCTATCAATATATGATAAATTTAGGGTTGAAAATATAAAAGATGATTATTCTCTTTATCTTTATAAAATATCTGTATGAGGTTAAAATAAAAGTAATTGCATTTTGGAAATTTTGCCTATTTTGATAAATATGCTAAGCATTATTTCTCTATAGTAGAAGTGACTCAATTGTTAACACAAATAAGATAAAATTTTATTAAGCTATTAATTTTGAAATACAATAATCTTCTGAAAAACGGAAATATCTATAAAGTGATAATTCCTCTTACTATTATTAGAATGCAATGTTGCTATCTCATATACTAATATTGTAGGTATACCAAAATATTTCCAAATAAAGAGGAGTATATTAAATACATCTAATTTAATAGAAAATATTTTTCTTCTTACTAACTAGTGAAAATTAAAGTCCTCAATTTTCTAACATTAACTGTGTATTTAATTAGAACTAGATGAAGTAATCAGGTAAAAATAAGCAGTACTAGGGATTTGTAGTGCCTGGGGTTGAAGTAATAAATATAAGGGGTATACTACATTGGAATCCAGTAAAAATTGATGATCATAATTAAATTTATTATACATAAAAGAGCCATTTAAAAGCCACCCTTATCACCATTATGAAACAATATTTATGAAACACACATCTTATTATGAGAGTTATTGGGGGAAAGGACTGCAATTAGGGAAGCTTGTGGCTGGTAAGAGAAACAAAGGCTGCGATATATGCATACTGTATTTTTATGCAAATAAGGCACAAGATATTTTCATAAGCACACTATGATAATTTATTTACAACATGTGGAAGAGAATTGGCATGGGGGCGCTTGTCAGGGCGCCTCCTGGGGGAAGGGCTTGGCCAGCAAACAGAGAAGGCTCCCATTATTTGCATGAAAATTCTGTAACCCTCTGTGCTCTCCTTTTGTGTTGTCTTAAAAAACCACTGCCATCAAGTAGATTCTGACTCATAGAGACCCTATAGGACAGATAACTGCCCCAGAGGGTTTCCAAGGCTGTAAATATTTACGGGAGCAGACTGCCACATCTTTTTCCCATGGAGCAGCTTGAGGGTTTGAATGGCCTACCTTTCAGTTGGTAGCCGAGCGCTTTAACCATTGCACCAGCAGGGTGCCTTCGTGTAGTCTTAAGCCACAGAATTTGTGGTAATCTGTTAACAGTAGCAATAGAAGACTAATATAGGTAAAGTGAGTTACCCAACTTTTGTTCTTCTTCCGTATTGTGGTGGCTAGTCTAAGTCGTGCTTTGACATGTAAACCTTAGAAACAGTTTGTTGATACCTAAAATATAATTTGCTTGGATTTTGCATGGATATAAATTAATCTATAGTTTAAGTTAAGAAGAACTGACATTTTAACAATATTGAGTCTTTCAGTCCATGAACATACAATATATCTTAATTTCTTTCATCAGTGTTTTGTAGTTTTCAGCATATAGATCGTACGCATACTTTATTAGAGTTATAGATAGGTGTATCAGTTTTGGTGCTTTTAAAGTATTTTTTTTATTTCTAGTTGCAATTTTTCATTGATAGTATACTGCATGATAAACAGAGAAAATAATTGAAGTTGTCAAGGATTTCATTTTACTTGGATCCACAATCAACATCCATAGAAGCAGCAATCAAGAAATCAAAGCATGTACTGCATTGGGCAAATCTGCTGCAAAAGACCTCTTTAAAGTGTTAAAAAGCAAAGATGTCACTTTGAAGACTAAGGTGCACCTAACCCAAGCCATGATATTTTTAATCACCTCATTCATATGCATGTGAAAGCTGGACAATGAATAAAGAAGACCAAAGAAGAATTAATGTATTGGAATCATGGTGTTGGCAAAGACTGTTGAACATACCATGGACTGCCAGAAGAATGGGCAAATCTGTCTTGGAAGAAGTACAGCCAGAATGCTCCCTAGAAGAGAGGATGGCAAAACTTCATCTCACGTACTTTGGACATGTTATCAGGAGGGACCATTCCCTGGAGAAGGACATCATGTTTTGTTAAGTAGAGGGTTAGCAAAAAGTAGGAAGACCTTCTACGAGATGGATTAATACGAGGGCTACAATAATGGGCTCAAAGATAGCAATGATTGTGAGGATGGCACAGGACTGGGCAGTGATTTGTTCTGTTATGCATAAGGTATACATGAGTTGGAACTGACTCAATGGCACCTAAGAATACAACAACAGTATATTGCAGGACACTTTTTGACAATTCTTTTGGATTTTCTACAAGATAATCATGTCATTTGTTAAAAAAAAAAAAAGAAAGAAAGAAAATTCTATTTCTTTCTTTCAATGTGTCTAACTTTTATTTCCTTTTCTTGGCTTATTGAACTAGCTAGGATTTCATGTACCATGCTGAATAGGAGTGGTAGGAGAAGACACTTCGGTATCTTCCCTGAACTTAGGGGAAAAGCATCCAGTTACTCACCACATGGTATGATGTTAGCTATAGGTTTTGGTACATATTCTCTGTCAAGTTGAAGAAGTTCCCCTCTATTCCTAGTTTGCTGAGAGTTTTTATCAGGAATAGGTACTAAACTTAGTCAGTGCTTTTCCTGAATCAATTGATATGATCATATGATTTATCGTCTTTAGACCATTGATGTGTTAGATTACATTTACTGATTTTCTAATGTGGAAATGGAGCCCTGGTGGCAGAGTGGTTAAGAGCTCGGCTGCTAACCAAAAGGCCAGCAGTTCTAATCCACCAGCCACTCCTTGGAAACCCTATGGGGCAATTCTACTCTGTCCTATACAGTTACTATGAGTTGGAATCAACTCAATGGCAAAGGATTTGGGTTTTTGTTTTTGTTTTTGTTTTTAAAATGTTGAACCAGACTTGCATACCTAAATAAATCTCATTTGGTAGTTGTCTTAGGCTGGGTTCTCTAGGGAAGCAAAACCAGTGAAGTGTATAAATATATATAGAGAGAGATTTATACTAAGGAAATGACTCACATGGTTCTAGAGGCTGGAACGTGGGTCAGGCTGGAGGCTTCTCCTGATTCACTTAACTGCAGGGGCTGGCAAACCCAAGATCAGCAAGTCAGACAGCTCTGGCTCACAGGCTGCAAAGACCGATGAATCCCAAGATTGGCAGGCAAGACCACAGGTAAGCTGCTAGCTCAAATCCCATGAACCAGAGGTCTGACAAATAGGAGCCAGCTGCAGAATCCAGTGTGAGCAAAAGCCCACTAGCCTTGCCAGAAAGTCCATTTATATTGGATGCAGGCCACACCCCTAAGGAAATTCTCTTTCAATTGACTGGCTACTCACAGAAGATTCCATCATGGAGGTGATCACATTATATCAAATCTCATCATGGAGGTGATCACATCATTATACAACCGCCAAACTACATCATAACTGCCAAACACTGAGACTTATGGTCCAGCCAACTTGACACACAACTTTAATAATCATAGTACTAAAAAAAAAAAAGAAAAAAAACTCATTGCTGTCAAGTTGATTCTGACTCATAGCAACCCTATAGGACAGAGTAGGACTGCCCCTTAGGGTTTCCAAGGAGCCGCTGGTGGATTTAAACTGCTGACCTTTTGGTTAGCAGCCAAACACTTAACCACTATGCCACTGGGGCCCGAAATAATCACATTAGTGCTGCATAATTCTTTTTATACAAACCAATTCAATGTGCTAGAATTTTGTTGAGGATTTTTGCATCTATGCTCTTGAGCATATTGGGTTGTAGTTTTCCTTTCTTGCACTAACTTTATCTGGTTTGGGTATCAGAATAATGCTAGCCTCATAGAATGAGTTAGGAAGTGTTATTTCTGCTTCTATTTTAAGGACAATATTACAGAGAGTTGGTATAATTTCTTTGCAAATTGTTGAGAAAGTTCACCATGAAACTATCTGGGACAGGTGCATTTGCTTTTGGAAGGTTATTAAATACAAGCATACTGATATTACATATTTCCCTTTGTGTGAGTTTTGGTAGTTTATTTCTTTCAAGGAATTGTTCCAATTCATCTAAGTTATCAAATTTGTGGCATAGAGTTGTTCATAGTATTTCTTTATTATCCTCTTAATATTCATAAAACCAGCAGAGGTGACATCTCTTTCATTGCTGATATTGGTAATTTATATCTTCTCTCTTTTTTCTTGGTAAGTCTGGCTAGAGGTTTATCTATTTCATTGATCCTTTCAAAAAATCATCTTTTGATTTCATTGATTTTTCTCTATTGTCTTCCTGGTTTTAACTTCCCTGATTTGTGCTCTAAATTTTATTATACCTTTTATTTTTTTCTGCTTAATTTTGGCCTAAAAATTACTCTTATTTCTCTAGTTTCCCAAAGTTTAAGCTTGTTGTTGTTGTTGTTAGGTGCCATCAAGTCAGCTCTGACTCATAGTGACCCTATGTACCACAGAACAAAACACTGCCCAGTCCTGCATCATGCTCACAGTCGTTATGCTTGAGCTCATTGTTGCAGCCACTGTGTCAATCCATTTCATTGAGGGTCTTCCTCTTTTTCACTGACCTGTACTTTACCAAGCATGATGTCCTTCTCAGGAACTGATTCCTCCTGACAACATGTCCAAAATATGTAAGACGTAGTCTCGCCATCCTTGCATCTAAGGAGCATTCTGGTTGTACTTCTTCCAAGACAGACTTGTTTGTTCTTTTGGTATTTCATAGTACATTCAATATTCTTTGCCAACACCACAATTCAAAGGTGTCAATTCTTCTCTCGTCTTCCTTATTCACTGTCCAGCTTTTGCATGCATATGATGCGATTGAAAATACCATGGCTTGGGTCAGGGGCACCTTAGTCTTCAAAGTGACATCTTTGCTTTTCAACAAATATATCCATTTAATGCTATATATTTCCCCCGAAGCATCCCAAAAGTTTTGATCATTTGTATTTTCATTTAGCTCAAAATATATTTTATTCTCTTGAGACTTCTTTGACATGTGTTATTTAGACATATGTTATTTTAAATTTCAAAATGTTTTGGGAATTTCCAATTATCTGTCTATTATTAAATTCTAGCTTAATTCCATGGTGGCGAGATTTATGATTTCTATTTTTTAAATTTGTTGAGGAATGTTTTATGGTCCAGAATGTGGTGTATCTTGGTGAATATTCTACGTGAACTTTAGAAGAATGTGTATTCTGTTGTTGGATGGAATATTCTATAAATGTCAACTAGATCAAGTTGATGAACTGTTATGATTAGATCAACTATATT
Organism: Trichechus manatus latirostris; assembly: GCF_000243295.1. Taxonomy (NCBI): domain Eukaryota; kingdom Metazoa; phylum Chordata; class Mammalia; order Sirenia; family Trichechidae; genus Trichechus; species Trichechus manatus. The sequence continues at coordinate 869,489 of NW_004444196.1, forward strand.
CTACTGATTATCTGCTTGCTTACCTTGTTCTGAAGTCTACTTTTTCTGAAATTAGTATAACTACTCCAGTTTCTTGGTTACTGTTAGCATTGTCTATGTTTCTTTAAATAATTTTAATATATCTATGGTTTTTTAACTAAAGGGGGTTTCTTGTAGAAAACATACAGTTGAGTCTTGTTTTATTGTACACTCCCACAATCTGTATTTTAATTGGTTTATTTAGACTGTCACGTTCAAAGTGTGTATTGATAGAGTTGGATTAATATATACTATGTTTATAATTTACCTATTCAATCCGTTTGTTTATGTTCTCTTTCTCCTCCTCTTTTTCTATCTTCTCTCATTTTAATTGAACATTTTATATAATTACATTTATTTCATCTGTTATCATATCAACTATACTTTTAAAAATACACTGGTTGTCCTAGAGTTTCCAATATTCATTTTAAACTAATCTAAGACTACATTCAGGAGGGACCAATCCCTGGAGAAGGACGTCATGCCTGGTTAAGTAGAGGGTCATCAAAAAGGAGGAAGATCCTCAACTAGATAGATTGACAGAGTTGCTACAATTATGGGCTCAAACATAGCAAAAATTGTGAGGATGGAGCAGGACTGGGCAATGTTTCATTCTGTTGTACATAGGGTTGCTATGAGTTGGAACCTACAGCAACAAGACTATGTTCAAGTAACTCTATAGAACTCCATGTGTATTGCAGGTACCTTATAATAAAATACTCCCAATTCCTCCCCCTGCATCCTTTTTGACATTTATATCATTCATTTCCCTTATCAGTTTGCTATTGTCACTCAATACACTGTTAATATGATTACTTTGAACACATAGTTATCTATTAGATCAATTAAAAATGAGAAAAATAAAGATTTAATTTTACCTTCATATATTTCTTCTCTGATACTCTTTATTTTTATGTAGAACTAAGTTTCTGGCCTATATCATTTTCCTTCTCTCTGAGAACATTTTTCTTTTAACATTTCTTTCTGGGCTAGTTTGTTAGTGAAGCCCACCGTTTTTGTTTGTCTGAGAAAGTCTTTGTTTCTTCCTCAATTTTGAAGGAAAATTTTACTGGATGTATAATTCTAGATTGGTGGGGTTTTTATCTTTAACACTTTAAATATGTCACTCCATTCTCTTCATGCTTGCTTATCTGACAATAAGTTCAGTGTCATTCTTGTCCTTATTCCTCAATAGCACTTTCAATACTCGTGGTATATACGTTATCCTACCTACTTTTTATGCCTCTGGAGTTCTTTGGAAAGGGGGTAGCCCAATTTAACACATTTAGCCTCAAGGTGAGAGCCTTTTGAAATGCGTGAAACTCAAAATTCTTGAGTCGGAACCACACTTTTGTGTGGATTGAACATTGTCTTAAGTGATAGCTCCCAAATGCATGAATTTTCTATACTTTTGACAGGTTTGCCCTTATTTCTAAGAGATAAGCCTCCTTTCTTTGTTTCCCAGTTATTATATTCTTGTGAGAATGTACTTATCACAGAATAAGCTATTGCCAGTCTTCATTCAGTCATAGTGGCCATTTTCTCCTTTATGCCATTCATTGTTTCCAGATGTTACTGGCTCCCTTCTTTTCTAGTTTCTGAACAGTAAATAATGACTTTCCAATAAGAAACGATGCATTGCAGTGGTACTTTTCAAAGATTAGAACTGCTATAAATTAATCGTACCTTGCATTCAATCTTAGGGCCCAATCGTTGTTACCTTGTGTAGCAGGTGGAATACACCACTTTGAGCAGTTCTGCGGTATTCCAGGGCAGCTGTTTCTGCTTCTTAGCTTTTAGCATTGCTTTTGTTATAATGAAGAATACATAGTAGTGATAATTTTCCTGAGATTCAAATTTCTTTTGTTTTATTTATTTGGTCTGTCAGTACTGCTTTTGCAGTAATGAGGAATGCATCATAGTGGGAAATTTCCTGAGATAAAAAAATCCCCTGGCTTTATTTATTTGGGCCGTAAGTACTGCTTTTCAGTAAGGAAGAATGCATTGTAGCATGTTTTGAAAAGTTTCATGAAAAATAATAAAGAAGGCTAATAAGAAGGAGACTATAATAAAATGTATGCAGAGTCATTGCCAGGTGCTTTCATGGTTTACCTCATGTTTTGCAAATGTTCAAGAAATAAAATTTAAAAAAAATTTTTAAACCGATTTTATCATTGACTCATACTGGCAGGATTTATGTGATACAGGGGCTGTTAGGACATATAAGATCCCAGATAATGAGTATCAAAATCTGTAACTCTTAACAAAAATTCTGAATTGGTCCTATAAGACATGGAAAAGGCATTTTTTTGTTGATACTATGTGTTTTTGTTAATGAAGGTATGCTGTATTAATAAAAACACATAATATCAACAAAAAATTCAAAGGAGAAAATAATCGGATCTTGAAAGGAATAGGTAAGATTTTGTTTTGTTTTGTTTCTCTGGGTTCTTTACAGATTTTCTCTTTGCCTTTGGTTTTCTGCACTTTGAATATGATATGTGTAGGTGTAGACTTCCGGGTATATTCATCTTTCTGGTGTTCACTGAGATTCCTGGATCTTTAGTTTGGGGGCTGTCATTAATTATGAAAAGCTTTTGGACATTATTACTTCAAATAATTTTTCTGCTCATTCTCTACACATATGTTACAACTTAGAAATTGTAGCGTAATTCTTGGTTGTCCTATTGTGCTTTTTTTTTCTCATTCTGTTTTTCTCCTTGCATTTCAGTTTGGGAACTTTCTATTGATCTGTATTCAAGATCACTGATTCTTTCATTGGCCACATCCAGTCTACTGATGAGCCCATCAAAGGCATTTTTCTTTTCTGTTATGATTTTTTTGAAATCTAGCATTTCTTTTTGGTATTTTCTCAGAGTTTCCATCTTTCTGCTTAAATTATCAATCTGTTTGTATATTTTGTCTACATTTTCCATCAGAGTGCTTAACATATTAATCATAGTTATTTTGAATTCCTTGTCTGATAACTCCAACATCTGTGTCATAACTGAGTCCAGTTCTGATGCTTACTTTGTATCTTTAGACAGTATTTTTTCTGGCCTTTTGCCATGTCTTGTAATATTTCTTTTGAAAGCCAGCATGTTGTGTTGTATTGGGTAATAGGAACTGAGGTGAATAATAGTTTCATTTGAGAATTTATATTATCCTGCTAGGAATTGTCTGTGTTTAATATTTGATACAGCTCTTGGGGTCACAGTCTTTAAATTCTTGTAGTATCCTTATATCTGTCTCCATTCTTGATTTTGTGCTTCTGTCTTGGCCCTTCCTCTGAAACAATCTGTATGTTGCAGCTATTTCATCTATAATCCACCCTTATTATACGGGAATCCTATTGGTGTGGTGGTAAAGTGTGGGAATGGAAAAGGTTTGTGTAATCTTATTATTAAATCTCAATCTGTTAATGTGCTTATGTTTCCTGTCAGTGACCGTTAGAAGTATTTCTGTCATATAGCTTTTTATCCCTTGGTGAGACAGGAAGATGTCTAGAGGGAGTTGAGATGTCTAGATGACAAGAGAGAGATAAAGTGGGTAGAAACCCCTTCCACTAGGTGAGATAAGCAAAAATGATGAAAAACAAAAATTCTCACATCTAAACTAATGAACAACCTCATGATAAACAGCAAAACAATTGAAGCTGCTAAGGATTTCCTTCTACTTGGATCAACAATCAATGCCCATGGAAGCAGCAGTCTAGAAATCAAATGACTATTGCATTGGGAAAATCTGCTGCAAAAGACCTCTTTAAAGTGTTGAAAAAGCAAAGATGTCATTTTGATGACTAAGCTGCGCCTGACTCAATTCATGGTATTTTCAATCACCTCATACGCATGTGAAAGCTGGACAATGAAAAGGGAAGATTGAAGGAGAGCTGATGCATTCTAATCGTGGTGTTGGCAAAGAATATTAAATATACCAGGGACTGCCAGAAGAGTGAACAAATCCTTTTTGGAAGAAGTACTGCCAGAATGTTCCTTAGAAGCAAGGATGGTGAGGCTTCATCTTGCTTACTTTGGACATGTCATCTGAACACATCATCAGGAAATACCAATCTCTAGAAAAAGACATCATGTTTGGTAAAGTATAAGGTCAGTGAAAATGTCAATCCATGAAGCGGATTGACAAGCTGTTTGCAACAACGGGCTCAAACATACGAAGACTGTGAGAATGGCAATGTTTCCTTCTGTTATATAAAGGTCGAGTCTGAACAGGTTTGATGGCAACTAACAACAACAGGTGAGATATGACTGGTAAAATATTTTACCCTGGAGCATAGACCTTTGTTATATAGAACACCCTGGGAGTATTTTAGCAATGATTACTCTTCCCTCCTGCCAGAGAAAAGAATATATATATATATTTTTGGGATCCTAACTGAAAGGACATGATAGGGTTCCTGGAGAGATGGTCACAAAAGTGTTGGTCCCCCATAAGACTGGTAACCCTTAAAGGATTTCTTAATCCACACTCAGCCTCCATCAGTTTGCCAAAATTACATTCAAGAATTCCTTCAAGTTTTTGGCTGTAATGACTTCTATTTAGGCAAGCATATCTTGGCTGTGACTCTTCAAATTCACCTCTCTCTCTCAATTTAGGGTGACAGTTTGCCCTGCAGCTTCAGTTATCTGACAGGTCCAAGAGAAGTTGTTGATTTTCAGTTAATACAGCTACTTAATGTTATAAGTATTGGAGTGATGACTTCCAACCTCTTTATGTATTGAAGCTAAAACCAGGAGTCTCATTCTTTTTCAGTTACACAAAAAGTTATATTAACCTGCCATCATTTTATTGCTGTTGAAAACTTTGTTCTATTGATTTGATAAGCTTTATCTCCAGAAAAAAAACAGTCTGCAGAAATCATCAGTTTTAAAAATCATCTTGTAGCCTTTACTTTACTTGATGTGGCTAAACATTTATATTGCATTTTATGTCAGCAAACAGAGCAATTGGTTTATGAAAAAACCAAACCAATTGCCGTCGAGTGGATTCCGACTCATAGCGACCCTCTAGGACAGTGTAGAACTGTCCCATTGAGTTTCCAAGCAGCATCTGGTGGATTCAAACTGCTGACCTTTTGGTTAGCAGCCGTAGCACTTAATCACTATGCCAACAGGGTTTATGAAGGAATATATATCTTTCCCATAAGGGAAAGGAAATCTCATGGTAAACTCAGTGTTTCCTGGATTTCTTCTCTAGAAATCCTAGACCCTTGGTGATAATACATTCTGCTCTGTTCTCATCAACATCTTCTTGTTTCAACCACCGCATTCTTTGAATCAGACCATCCTTCCCACACACCATATACCAACAGCCTTACTTGGACTTACTTTATGTGACTATTTCACAAATGAGCCCGGCTAAGGCAATATTTTTTTAGGAATTAAAAAAAAAACAAAAACAAACACAAAAACCCATCGTCGTTGAGTCAATTCCGACTCATAGTGACCTTATAGGACAGAGTGGAACTGCCCCATTGGGTTTCGAAGGCTGAAATCTTTACAGAAGTAGACAGCCACATCTTTCTCATGTCAAGTGGCTGGTGGGTTTGAACTGCCAAACTTTCAGTTAGCAGCCAAGCACTTAACCAGCTGTGCCACCAGGGCTAGTACTCCTGATTTTCCTTCCCAGGACACCAGAATCTTGAAATGCAGTTACAGTTATTACAACTTGTGTATGATTATAAATGTCCTAACTTGAGGCCAGGTTGAGTGTGCAAAAATCTTCAACATTCATTTTTACTTCAGTCTCTCCAACTGCCTTTATTTCCTCTGGCTCAAAATAGGCTCAAAATGAGATATACATTTCTTCTGTTACTATCTTCTTCTTCATCTTCATGCATGACTGTTATGATTCTGCCTGTCTGACGAGGCCACAAAAGCCCTCTTGGAAAATTCACACTTCTTTCACAGAATCCAAATACCACCGCTGTTGCCAGGGCAATGCTTCTCTATGTGAAATCTTCCTGGGCTTTGTGTGGTGATGTGGACTGAGAGCTTCCAGAATGAGGCATCATTATGTGAGAGAAAACAACACATGATTTTACATTTCCACTGTGCTCACTTTGTGGCTCGTCCATATTTTAATCTTAGTTCTTTACACTGTACCTGTGATAAGCAACTCCTGTGCTGAGTGCTGACGAGCAGATCAGCAGAAGAGGTTGGTGCATCATTTGAGCTCCTTTTCTTCCTCACACCCGGGTCAGAAACTTCTCTTAAGAAGTTAAACTGTTCTGCCCAGATCACCAGGCCTGTTCTTATCCTACTATAATCTTTCTTTGGTTTCAGTCTCAGGCATTGTGTGCTATTAGGATGAAAAGTCAAATAACTCGCTCTGTCCTCAGGTCATGTCTCATGCCGAGCCACAGCAGCATCTATATACCGTCTTGGGAACAACTCCTGCCTTTATAACTATTCAGCCACTTCCTCCTCCCACATTCATCTCCAGCCACTCAATATAGGTCTTGTTTCTTCCATGGCAGAGTTTGTTAAATTTCTATATAGGATAAAAAGAAAGGATGATAACTGTGTTCCTTTTGAATTCTTAGATTTTATACTTAATACAAATGCCTTCACAAGAACATGTCTATGAAGAATCTGTTCATAACCTCTCGCCTTATGTGATTTTGTTATAACTCTTACATTTGAATCAGTGTATTTTACATAAAATTTCCAAGTAATTAGTGTCACAGAATATAGCCACTTTTGTTAACCTTCTTTCCCAGAAATACTGGGATATAAGGGATGGATATATTTAGCATTGTTCTTCCAAGTAGGAATTTAATTGCATAACAAAAAAGGAAGTTTTTCCACATGGAAAATAAAAAGTCACATAATGACAAATTTTCAGTCTTTGGATGTTTAATTCTCATGCAGGCCTAAAAAGACAGGATAATTCCTGGGGCCTCCACCAATGGAGGCACCCAGGGGCATCCATCTCCACTACTTTCAAAACCTGCAAATATGCTAACTGTGATTTTCATGTCTCATTTATTGTCTATTATTTCTTTCATATATTTGTTCAGAAAGTAAGCACTTAGGCACTGACTGGACAACATACTCCCTCTCCTCACGGAGGAAATCAACAAACAAAAATTGCAATTCAGTGTGTTCAGTTCTCTGTTAGGAGAAAGCACAGAGGGCAAAGGAGAGCACATAAAAAGGACGTCATGAGCCTCATCTGGAGCCCTGATGACGCAGTGGTTAAGAGCTACAACAAGCTAAGGCAGCTAACCAAAAGGTTGACAGTTTGAATCCACCAGCCGCTCATTGTTAACCCTATGGAGCAGTTCTACTCTGTCCTATAGGGTCGCTATGAGTCAGAATAGACTCATTAGCAATGGGTTTGGTTTTTTTTTGTTTAGGCCTCATTTGGGAGATGTGGACTGTCAGGCTTCTAAGAGTTGATAGTTGAGCATAATCCTGGAGGATAAGAAGAAGGAGAACACATAAGCAAAGGTAAGAAGGATATTCCAGTAAACAGAAGCAGCTTGTACTAAGGCCCAGAGGAAAAAAAAATGAAGATGGGGGTGGGGTGGAGGTGTTTAAAATATGGAATTCTATATGAAGAATACTGTGATAGGTGTGGGCAAGAGACTTGGAGGGGCAAAAGAGTAGGTGAGAGAAATAATCAAAGCCTTCTATCTCTCTCTCGCCAGATCATTTTGTTAGGTCAGAACTCCAAAGCCTTTCTCCCACAATCCTCTAACACTAGTCTAACACTAGTCCTGTCCCACAGTCTTGTCAATGCATTTTATATTTACATTGTAAAAAACAATAGCACACAGAAAGGCAGGGGACCATGAAAGTAAAGTAAATGTTTGAGATACAGTGAATCTCTGAAATAGCCAGTTTTAGAGGAAATGATGGGTAAGGAGGCTGAAAGACAGACTGAGGATTGAAATATTCTCAATGCTATGATGAAAAAGTGGGCCTTTTTTTCCAGAAAATGTTAAACAGCTAATTAATATGTTAGACAATATTGGCACAAGCTTTGTTTTATAAGTGTAATTTAAAACTTTTATTTTAAAACATTTAAAAATATTATAATTGAACAATATTCCACCATCTGTTACTCAGGTAACAACACGATAAGGAAGCCTAGGTTTTTGAAACTCCAAGGCCATATACCAGGTTAGTGGTAGTTTATCAACTTACAGGTCACACATCTCCAGTGAAATTGATACCTTTATGAATGAAGAAGAACGCACCATCAGGATTGGAAGAAGTCTCATTAACAACCTGCAATATGCAGATGACAGAACCTTGCTTGCTGAAAGTAAAGAGGACTTGAAGTACTTACTGATGAAGATCAAAGACCACAGCCTTCAGTATGGATTACACCTCAACATAAAGAAAACAAAAGTTCTCACAACTGGACCAATAAGCAACATCATGATAAACAGAGAAAACATTGAAGTTGTCAAAGTTTTCATTTTACTTGGATCTACAATCAACAACCATGGAAGCAGCAGTCAAGAAATCAAATGATGCGTTGCATTGGGCAAATCTGCTTCAAAAGATCTTCTTAAAGTGTTAAAAAGCAAAGATGTCACTTTAAAGACTAAAGTGCACCTAACTCTAGCCACAGAATTTTCAATCGCCTCGTATGCATGCGAAATCTGGAGAATGAATAAGGAAAAGCGAAGAAGTGATACCTTTGAATTATGGTATTGATGAAGAATACTGAATATACCATGAACTGGCAGAAGAAGAAACTAATCTGTCTTGGAAAAAGTACAGCCAGAATGTTCCTCAGAAGGGAGAATGGGGAGACTACATCTCATGTGCTTTGTTTTTTGTTGTTGTTGTTGTTGTTTCTTTTTTTTTTATATTTTATTGTACTTCAGGTGAAGGCTTACAGAACAAATAGTTTCTCATGAAACAGTAGTACATATGTTGTTTTATGACATTGGTTAACAACCCCACAACATATTAACCCTCTAACTTCTCAACCTGTTTTTTTTTTTGGTGAAAATACACATAGCCAAAGATACACCGTTTCAAAAATTTCTACATACA
>NW_004444196.1:878841-915540 GCF_000243295.1 Trichechus manatus latirostris
ATCCTGGTCAGAGCAGTCAGTGGTGGTAGCTGGGCACCATCTAGCTGTACTGGACTCAGTCCGGTGGAGGCCTTGATGCATCTCATGTACTTTGGACTTGTTACCAGGAGGGACCAGTCCCTGGAGAAGGACATTATGTTTCGGTAAGTAGAGGGTCAGCAAAAAAAGAGGAAGACTCTCAACGAGATGGATTGACACAGTGGCTGCAACAATGAGCTCAAATACAGCAATGATCATGAGGATGGCGTAAGACTGGACAGTGTTTCGTTCTGTTGTACATAGAGTTGCTATGGGTCGGAACCCACTCGATGGCCACCTAACAATAACAAGATTGTTACTCTCGCAATCTATTTCCCTAACATAATTTCTACTTCTCTGATTTACTAATGAAATGATGACTAATTTAAACAACAAAGGCTGAAAAATTTTTAAGAGATGCTTATGACATGTTGCAACAAGTACACCAGAATATAAATATAAATTGAAATAAAGACTCGGATTGCATTATACTGTATAGAAATATGTGGGGCTAATGAATTCAGTGAACTAGATTAGAGTTGGCTCTTGTCCATGAATAGAGTGGAGAGCCACTCAGATCTTCCCAGTAAGGACTCCAGCTCTTAATTAACAATGATGATATTTTGGCTGTGTGCGATGCACTTGAATTTGGATAATATTTTGATTAGCAAGTAATCAGAAAGAATTTATTCAGTACTACTCTTCTATGGGTCTTTAAAAAGCCAAGTAAATAGTCATTGTTAATGAGGAGTTATTATTCACAAGTGAGAACAAATAAACCAAATACTATTCCTATTGTCTTAATATTGGTGAAAAAGCTATATAAACAAAAAAACCAAATGAAAATAAGTTGTAAAAATTTAGGCTTAAAATTTTTCACCTGTGTTATTTACACCCCTACTTTAAAAAAAAAAAATCAAAAACAACAGAACTTGTATCTATTCTTCTTCTCTTTCTTCTACGGTGTTTTGTTGCCACAAATTTTTTCGTAAGTTCTAGCAGGTGGACATGTAAAATAACCAAATAAACAAGTACATATAGACGATTTCAGTTAGTGATAAACTGGGTGAAGTCAAACAAAGGAGGGTTAAGGTGTAGGGAATATTGCTATGGGAAGGGAAGGATGAAGATGTCAGCTAAGCCTTTACTGAAGCATAGACCTGAGAAGGGAAAGGAGTAATCCTCGTGGATGTATGGGGAAGAATCTTCTAGGCAAAACTAGCAAATGCAAAGGTCCTGAGGTTGAATCATGTATGTCAAGTTTGAGGAAAAGAAAGGAGGTCACCAGAAATTTTTCACTACTTTGTCCACAGTATCTCAAAAGTGCTGACCAGATAGTAGGCATTCAATAAATATTTGTTGAATGAGTACAGCATGCTATAGCCCAAGAAGCAAGGGGATGATTATAAAATGTGGATCAGAGAACATCAAGAATGGTCTTGTAAAGCTATTCTAAAACCTCTGGCTCTTATTCTAAGAGAAATGGGAAGTCATTAGAGGATTTGGAGAAGGGAAGTGACATGGTCTGATATATGATTTAATAAGACCCTCTAGCTAAGGAGGAAAGGACAAAAGCAAGGAGAACAAGTGGAAGTTTTCATAATAATCCAGGTGTCAAATGATAGTATCTTGGACCAACATAATCACAATGGATGTTGTAGAAATGGTCAGATTCTAGACATGGTTTGAAGTTGTAAACTGTAGGATTTGTTAACAGATTTATGGGATGTGAGCAAAAAGAGGAGCCAAAGATGATTGTTAGCTGAGCGTCTGTAAGAGAGGAATTATGTTTACTGAAATGGAAAAGACTTTGGGAAGAACAAGTTAGGTAGAGTTGTCTAATAAGGAGTTGATTTTGGGATATGTTAAGTTTGAATAGATACTAGACATCTATGTGGAGAAGTTAAGTGGGCAATCACATCTATAATGCTGTAGTTCAGATGAGAGGTTGGATTTGGGAGTTTTTAGCATAGATGGTGTTTAAAGCCATGTGACAAGGTGAAATCATCAAGGGAGTGAGGGCAGAGGGGAAGTGTCAGAAGACTGAGCCTTGGGATACACCAATATTCAGAAGATAAAAAGATGAGAAGAAATCAATAAACAAGATTTAGACGGAATGGCCAATGAAACAGGAGGAGAACAAAGAAAAACCTAGCAGGCTTATGTATGAAGAAGGAGAAAGTGATGAAGTCAATAGGTCAAATAAGTTGAATACTGGGAATTGACATGATGATCACTGGTGATTGTGACATTCACTGGAATGGTAGGAACAAAGGCCTAATTAGGGAAGGTTTAAGCTAGAATAAGAGGAGAGGAATGATAAATATCAAGGATAGACAATTCTTTTGAAGAATTTTGCTATAAATTAAGGAGAGAGATGCTCACTTCAGCAGCACATATACTAAGATTGGAACGATACGGATGTTAACATGGGCCCTGTGCAAGTATGACAAGCAAATTCATGAAGTTAGCAGAGACACTGCATGGCACCTGAAAGGATATGTGTGCTCAAGGTTTTTGTTTGTTTTAACATGGATGATATTGCATCATATTTGTATGATCATGGAATGATTCATTAGAGTGGAAATTTTGCTGATGCACAATGGAGAGGAGACAAGTTGCTAAAATAGACTTTCATACTGATGAGAGTCAGTATGACTAAATGAAGAGCTGGTCTGAAATATGAATGGGGAATTCACCTACAATAACAGAGGGATGACAGAGACTATGGTCAGATTGGGAAAGTGTAGAAATCATTTCCTGATTTCTTCTATTTTCTTAGTGAAATAGGAAACAAGATCACCTACAGAGAGTTAAAGAAGAGATGCTAGAGGATTGAAGAGAGAAGAGAAATGAAATAATAGAGAGAGTGGGAGTATGGACAAACTAGGAAATGCAGTAGACTTCCTAAGTACTAAAAGCCCATGAAGGTCAGTGGTCATTATTTAAAGTGAAACCAGTTGGCACAGTTATATTTTTATCCCCAACCATATTCAGCCACCTAGTATGGGCATGGAGAAGGTGGAGAGCTGGATAGCACCAGGATTAGGAGTAAGGGTTTGCCATATGAAATGCTATATGATATACACTCACATAGAAATGATATCAAACTAAATGCCCAGCAACAGGCATGTATAAGTAGAAAGCAATGAGATTCTGCTGTGACTATTAGTCTTAACGTTAAAAATAACAAAAATAAATTAAATTAACCACCAGTGTTTGGCTACAGGAGTCCCTGGGTGGTGCAAATGGTTAAAATATTTGCCTGCTAACTGAAAGGTTGCAGGTTTGCTTCAACCCAGAGGCACCTCAGAAGAAAGGCCTGGCAATTTACTGAAAAATTAACCATTGAATAACTTATGAATCACAGTTCTACTCTGACACACATGAGGTCGCAATGAGTCAGAGTCGACTCGACTGCAAGTAGTTAACTGGTTTTGGCGAAACAATCCCAAATAATCATATTTAAAAGAGTGTATACTTTATATCCATATAGACATTAACATTTAAAGGCCTGCATTTTTAGCACAAGTCAAATAGCTACCCCTACTGCTTCTCTCTCCATTCACCCCTCTTCTCTACCACCCACAGGTAAGCAGCTTAATTTGTTTATCTCTGATAGAGAAATAAATCGTGCCTAGACACAGTCAGGCACCAATACAGCTGCAGCTTGAAAGTGATCCTCATATCCTTATATCTGAGAATTTCAATGTCTTCTACTGGGAGCAAATTGTTTCTTCTACCTACAAAGTGATGAAAAAAAGTGTTCTTTCTCTTTCATTAGGGAGCATGTTCATTGTTAATACAGCATTTACAATAATGCTTTTCCTATCTCTTACAGCTAGTTTGAGAAAACAGACTGGAGATTTCATTTAATGAAAAAAAAGAAAAGACATCCTGAAAAAATAAAACAAAACAAACAAACAAAGTCTAAATGGGCTTTTTCACAATTGGTTCTCACTGACTGGTAGAAAAGCAATTTCCTGAAGCTTTTGACTGGTTCCTTTACAGTAATGTGAGCGTGGTGGGAAGCTGGCAGAAACTCTTCTCATTTGGAATAGTAATGTCTCAGAAAGAAAAGCAGAATTTGCTCTTAGAAATATATTTTTGAAAGACTTCTCTTAATAGGAGATTTTTCAAGCATAATGGAGGCAACCTGGATATTTGTGAGGCAGAATGCTTCACTATTATTCTCATCACAGTCATCATTATAAAAAAATAGAAAACATGCAGCAATGAGCTGTGTGAAGTTTAAAGTGATTTACATAGTCTAAGTCCTTCCTTTTTAGTACCAAAAATTTTGAGGGTCTAGCTATATTCACAAACTGTTTTGACTAATTTCAGAGAAAAATTATTTTAAAGCAAAATGAGTTGAATAACTTACTAGTCTACAACCGACATTCAAAGATGGATTTTCAAGTTTTGTTGAGGAGTCAGAAGACTTGAGTTGTCGTTTAGGCCCACCACAAACTAGCAATGCCAAACAGAGAAACACGGTGATAGGTGTCTTTCTATGACACCTCTCTGATGTTCATCTGTAAAATAAGGGATGGGTCTCACAGTAGTGTGGGAAGAGAAAGAAATTAAATATGTAGGTTGTTTTCCCAGTGTTTAATAAAAGCCATGCGAACATGAAGTCTCTAGCATATTCTTCTCTGAAGATTTAGTCAACTCTTGCACTGTGTTATTTATTGGGAATCCAGCAGTAAATCTCTCTAGGTCTCAGTTACCTTATCTGTAAATGGGCATGATAAACCTAGACTTCTGATCTCAGTGGATTGTTGTTAAAAATAAATAAGACAATATATGAGGTTGTTGTGTGCTATTGACTTGATCCTGACTCATAGAGACCCTAAAGAACAGAGTAGGATTGCTCCGCAGGATTTCCTAGGCTGTAATCTTTATGGGAGCACATCCCTAGGTCTTTTCTCCTTAGGAGAGATGGAAGGGTTTGAACTGCCAACCTTTAGGTTAGCAGCCAAGAGCTTAACCTTTGCACCATCAGGGCTTTTTAAGACAACATATAAAAACAGCTTTTAAATGATAAAGCACTATTCAAATGTGAAATATTAATATGAATCTTGATGTCCTCTTTATTAGGCATTCTACTTAGGGCATGCTGGATAAGTAAAAAAGTTTCCATGTGATTTTTTTATTGTGCTAAATATATATGTAACAAGTTTTGTGTCGTTTCAACTTGTATAACTCAGTGACATTAGTTATGCTTATCATGTTATTCAACCATTACCATTGTCTCTTTCCAAATTTTCCCATCACTCTTAGCAGAAGCTCAGTGTCCCTTAAGCATGAGTCTCCCTTTTCCCCTCCCTCCCTCCTATCCCAGGTAACCATTAATAAACTTTGGTCTCAAGTTAAACATAGAATTACCATATGATCCCGTAATTCCACTCGTAGGTATATATCCAAAAGTATTGAAATCAGGAATGCAGACAGATAATTACATACCAATGTTCATTGCAACACAATTCATAATAGCCAAAGGGTAGAAACAGCCTAAATGTCCATCAACAGATAAATGAATAAATAAAATATGGTACATAAATATAATGGAATATCACTCAGCCACAAAGAGAAATGAAGTCCTGGTACATGTTACGACACAGACAAATCTTGAAAACTTATGCTAAGTGAAATAAGTCAGTCTGTTGCTCCAGGCAAACAGAGACCGATTATTGTACCTTGGACAGCTGCTTTAAGCTTTTAAGACCCTAGGTACTATGCAACACAATGAACTAGAAGGTAGAAGAGAAGCACTAAACATGATATTAGGCCAATTGACTGGAATGTCTCTTGAAACCATGACCCTAAACCTCTAAATCAAGAAACCAAATCCCATAAGGTGTTTGTTGTAAATAAGCAGCTTCAGCAGCTGCTCTTTCGTTGTTGTAAATATATATGTCACACAACATTTGCCACTTCAACTCTTTACTGGTGTATAACTTATTGTCATCAATTAGATTAATTGACTGTGCAACTCTTACCCTTAATCAATGTGAATTTTCCATCACTGTAAACTGAAACTCAATTATTATAACATGTTAAAAGCTAATTGATACGAACAATAATAATAGCACTTACCTTGTGACAGAAAATATTATAAAATCTTAATCCTTCCAGCAACCCTATAAGGTAGCAATGGCTATTTTATAGATGAGGAAACACTAACATAAAAAAGGGTAAGTAACTTATTCAAGGTGTCATATAGCTAGGAAGTTTTAGAGTGGGGTTTCACACCTGGGCAATCTAACTCTAAAGCCCACACATTTACAGGGAAAAGAATAGTGAGCACATGAAGTAAGAACTACA
Source organism: Trichechus manatus latirostris (assembly GCF_000243295.1). Lineage (NCBI taxonomy): Eukaryota > Metazoa > Chordata > Mammalia > Sirenia > Trichechidae > Trichechus > Trichechus manatus. The sequence goes on from NW_004444196.1 coordinate 885,187, forward strand.
TGTATCGCTCACTCATCGGGTCCTATTGAAATCCCATTATGTGCTCCTGCCATGTGAGGAGGATGCAGAGAAAAAATAAATTGAAACTTTTCAAGTCATGAAAGGAAAGAAAACAAGGTCAGTCACAATTTTTAACTGCCTATAATTCAAAAGGGAGCTTGGTTCATATAAACTATAACAGCTTTTATTTGATTTTATTATTTGATTTTATTTTGGAAGCCATAATGGAGGAGGTGGACCTCTGGGAAAAAAAGGTTAATATTTTTATAGGTGGAAAGGGAGTGAATGCTTCTAGTAACAATGTTAAACTTAACCCTAGACCTGTACTCCTGGAAAACAGCAACCTTTAAGAAAGCCCTCCAACCTTTTGTGTCCTGGCATATGACTTAGGTAAAACTCACAGATATCCTCTTGTTTTCTTATGAAAAGGGTAAACACAGGCCTGTCAAATTCCCATTCTTTGCCTTATAAAAGATTAGCTGAACACTTTGTTCCCGTTGACCAATTTGGATGAAAGAGCAGCTACTGTGAAGCAACCTAAATTTAGTGAAGCTTTCCTCCTTCCCTCAGGCCCTGAAATTTGATCCACACTCAGCCTGAGCCAGCCCACAACCTGATCAACTGTTCAGCCATCTGTTCATAATACTGCCCCATACTAATCTCTTTGGAGCTACAGTCTCTAGGTGGTGCAAACAGTTAATGCACATAGCTGCTCACTGAAAGAAAGGCTATTCGAGTCCATCCAGGTATGCTTCTAGTAGTCATGGTGATATACTTCCAAAAAATCAGCCATTGAAAACCAAAAATGTATGGAGCACATTTCTACTCTGAAACATATGAGGTCTCCGTGAGTTGGAGTCCACTCAATGGCAACTGGTTAACTGATTTTGGCTACACAATCCCAAATAATCAGATTTAAAAGAGTGTATACTTTATATCCATGTAAACACTGGCATTTAAACACTTCTCTCTCCTTAACTAAAGTTAAATTTGGGGTTTTGTTTTGTTTTTTGACATTAGGAAGAGAACAACACGAGAAACGTACACTCACGTGTACACACACATATACATAGGAAGTAATGAAGGGTTTTTGTTAGTTTGTTTATAGGACAGTAAGGGCTGGACCAAGCAGAGAAAAAAGTAGCATTTGCAGAAAACAGGAAGATATTCTGTGAGCAGCCTTGAATAGGAGATTTTGATTTGTTATAGAACTGAATAATCATAACCAGCAGTTTTAGCAAAGATATGGCCATGCAAAATATATTGAGTACTTATGCCAAGTGTTTTCCATGCTTAGCTTCTATAAGCCTCATGTGAACCTTATGCACTATAGTCTGCTGTCATCCTTATTTTACAAACACAGAAATTGAGGCAGATACAGCAAGTCACTTAGTTGGTGTGACTACCAGGGATTCAAACCCTTGGAGCTGTCTGATGCCAAAGGTTAGTCTTTGAAACAGTCTGCTAATTTACTAGCAACATTGTAGAGCTGCTGACAGTGCTAGTAATGTCTTGCTGGAAGGGTTCACAAACAGACTGGTCAACAACCCAACAGGGAGTGTCAAATCTCAGAAAGATGGATGGACAAGGTAACCTTGGAAAACTTCCAGTCCAGATTCTTTGCTTTTATAATCCAGGCTAAGGTGACCAGATAATGAAATGAACAGGGTGGTAACAGTGGAAACACAAAGACAGGAACAACAGGGAGAAAAAAATGTGGTCTTCCTAAACAACTTATAATTATAAAAACAATGCATACTCATTATAAAACATTCAACAATATGTAAGTGGAAGGTGGTCATATTCACCCATGTTATACAGTCCAAAGAGGCTGTCATACCTTAACTTTAATAAAATTTTATTGTATTTTCAATACGTATCTATACATTAATTGTTTCTACTTGCTTTCTACACTCAAGAATATGCCATGGACATTATTCAAGATTTGTGTGTATAAACCTATTAAATATTTTGTTAGGTGTTAACTTGCATGGCATCTATTACATTGATACGGCATTATCAACCTGACCTCTACCAATGGGCCTTCAAGTTGTTTACAATTTTTTCTTTTCACAAATAATACTCTGGTAAGTGCCTTTAAAAATATATTTTTATATATCCATACATATACTTGAGCACTTTTATAAGGATTTCTTCTGAGATTTTTAGGATGTAGTCTTGCTAAGTCAAATGGTATGTATATTTTGAATTGTAAAAGAAATTGCCAAATTACTCTGTAAAAATTTCTAGCTGATAGGTTGGTGGTTTGAACCCACCCACAGACCTTGGAAAACAGGCTTGGTAATCTGCTTCTGAGAGGTCATAGTCTTATAAATCCTTTGGAGCAGTTTTATTCTGCACACATGGGGTGGCTATGATTTGGAATCAACTTCATGGCAACTGAAAACAACAAACAATGACGTGCCAATTTTCTTTGCCAACATTAAATTTAATCAATCTTTTATATTTTACTTTTACCCATCTGTAGTGTTATTTTTAAGAACATATGATTGAAATAAAGACTCTACCTTTTTTTTTTTTTAATTTGGGACTATTTAAACAGTATTTGTTAAAAAGAGGAGAAAGGGGAGGTGTTATGAAATAAAAAGTAAAAGTTTCCTGAACCTGGACTCAGAAATGATCTCTGTTAACGTTTTTTTTACATCCCTCATGTAACAAATAATATTCTGCCGCTTGCTTTTGTATTTACTATATCCTGGACATCCTTTTGGAAACCCTGGTGGTGTAGTGGTTAAGTGCTATGGCTGCTAACCAAAAGGTCAGCAGCTTGAATCCATCAGGGGCTCCTTAGAAACTCTATGAGGCAGCTCTACTCTGTCCTATAGGGTCGCTATGAGTTGGAATCAACTCGACGGCAGCGGGTTTGGTTTTTGGTTTGGACATCCTTTCGTGTTTTTAGCACACATTTTTAAACAATTGAGTGGTATTTTACTGAATGAGTTTAAAATATTTTATTGAAAAAGCTTTATGCTGATAAGTATCTTTTTTCAGTTGTTTGCCATTATTTACAAAACCATCTTTGGGTATTTTTATGAGTGTAGTTATAGGGTAATGAGAGATTTTGAATAGGCAAAAACAGAAAAACTCAGTGACTATGAACACAGCAATGCACTGAAATATGCAACAATTAAAAAAGCAAAAACCAAACTCATTGCTGTCGAGTCAATTCCGACTCTTAGTGACCCTATAAGACAGAATTAAACTGCCCCTTGGGGTTTCCAAGGTTGTAATCTTTATAGGAGCAGACTGCCACATCTTTCTCCGTCAGAGCAACTGGTTGGTTTGAACCACTGACCTTTCAGTTAGCAGTCGAGCTCTTAACCACTGTGCCACCAGAGCTCCATGTGCAATAATAAGACCATATAAATTTAATGCTAGAGACTGAGAGAAAGGAAAAAATGGGCAACTAACATTTGTGTGGTGCCACATAATGTGTAAACAGATTTTCCCTGAAAACCAGCTTCCATGTTAACAAACATCATCCCCTCTTTTTGGAGGACTGACTTTAAACTCCGGAGAGAACAAATGTGTTTATGCAGTCATTCCTATTGGGAGATACTACTGTCACTTAGGCCAAAATATGTGAAACCTGCCCAGCATCACAGAGAGGATTTGTGGTGGAGCAGGTTTTGAACCCTGCCTGGCCAATGCCAGAAACTGCCTTCTTTAGTATTATACTATACTGTCTGCAAGAGAAGGAGCCCTCATGGTACAGTGGTTAAAGCACTCAGCTGCTGACCAGAGGTTCTACGGTTTGAACCAACTAGATGCTCCTTGGGAGAAAGATATAGCAGTCAGCTTCTATAAAGATTTATAGTCTTGGAAGCCTTGTAGGGCTGCACTACTTTGTCCTATAGGGTCGCTATGAATCAGAATAAACTTGATGGCAATGGGTTTGGTTTTTTTGGTTTTGGAACCCAAGAGGAAAGACTGTTAAGAAAAAGGTAGACCTTATTCCTTGAAGGCCTAATGGTCTGCCTCAAAAAGTTCCCAAGACAAGATACAGACCTTGGAAAAAAGGCAGAGATCCGGGTATGAGAACAGGAGGGATTTTTCTTAGCCAGCCTGGTAGCAAGTGTGCTTTGATGCAGAATTTCAGAGGACTGGGTCCATACTAGGAGGTCTAGGCCTATGAAAATATGAATGTTATAGACACTAAGTATAAGTAAGTCTTCGAAAGTCCTAATATGATTTGGAGAAAAGTTGTCATTATAAAAATTTTAAATAATTGCAGCAATAAGATAATGTTAACAAAAGTACTCAAGTGGTATCTGTCATGCTGTAGGCACTCAATAAATATTCATTAAAATTTTGTTTTATTTTAAAAGGTAGTGTGCATTTAATAACAAGCTAAGGTAGGAATAGTCTTTGAACACATTTTGTTAATTCACTGGAAACTTTACGATTTCTAAAAATTTATAAATAAATAATACAGAAATAAGATAAATATTAATAATAAATTAAAATATGAAAATAATTTAACACATAAATATAGCTAGACCCAGAAGGAATTAGGATCTGTAAATGCTGCGCTTGTTGAGAAAAACAACACCAGATTAAATTAAGTAAAAAAAAGACCTAATTATAAACAAATTTCTCTTAACATATGAAGTCCTGAGAAATCACAGAATTATTAAAAAATTTGTATTCAATCAAACTAAGTTCTAAAAATTATTGTGCCTCAAGAGCTTCACTGTATATTAGATACATATTTCATTCATTAGAGAACATAACAAGTAGCAATTTCAAGAATGGCTGAATTCTATTAACAGAGGAGAGAGAGAGAACATGATCAATCACAGCTTCTTTATTACAGTGGGAGAAATGCGCTTTATACCAATCTTGAGGATATATCAAATCCCCACTTCTCTGCCACCAAACTGTGGGACAATCCAAATCAATTCAATTCTGCTCCACACAATCCACTTCTGTTCTGACACCAGCAGTACGTGCAACACTTCTTCCTCTGACCCTAACCACCTGGAGCTAGGTAAGAACTCACAAGTTAAAGGATACAGTCCTCCAGCCTGTCAAATCTGCCCAAAATGCCAGCCACAAGCTTGGGAGTTCCGATGACACCCTCACTTCTGACCTGCTACCTACAAATTCAGGTTTTTCCTGCCTACCTCTTCAGGATGGCAGCCGTGAGCTTAGGGGCCCCTCAATCTGCCTCACTTCTGAACTGCTACTTATAAATTTGAGGGATCTCTATCCCCTCAGGATACCAGCGGTAAACTCAGTGATTCCCAGCCACCTCACTTCTGACCTGCTGGCTCCCATTATTCCCTATGGTTTGATAATTCACTAGGATGACTCCTGGAAAGTGATATACTTACAATTTCAGTTGTATTATATTAAAAAGGATAGAAATGAAGGGACACAGAGTGAGTTCCCAATGCAAAACTTCCACATTCCAAAAAGAGGCACCTTATCCTCCCATGTGAATCTATTGTCTTTCTCCAACTAGGAAGTCCATGGAGCTTCTGGGTCCAGAGACTTTATTGGAGCCTCATTATGTAGGCATGATTGATTGAATCAGCCCACTTCCATTGGTGTCAGTTGATATTATGAGGTGGTTTTTCTGGTCTGGTCAGTCCCCGCCTGTCACCTCGCTAGCATAAACTCTCAGGTATGGTCAAAGGTCTATAGATAAGAAGATAAGAAACCAAAAAAAAAAAAAAAAACTCATTGCCATCAAGTTGATTTCCACTCATAGTGACACTATAGGACAGATTAGAACTGCCCCATAGAGTTTCCAAGGGTATAATCTTTACAGAAGCAGACTGCCACATCTTTCTCCCAAGGAGTGTCTGTCTGGTGGCTTCAAATTGCAGACCTTTTGGTTAGCAGCTGAGCTTTTAATGACTGCACCACCAGGGCTCCATAGATAACAAAAGCACCTCAATTACTTGGGGAATTCCAATGATTGCCCAGGAACCAAGGACAAAGAGCAAATTACTTTAGGCAAAGTTAATGTAGCAGTCCCTGTGTGGTAGAAATGGTTAATGTGCTAGGCTGCTAACCTAAAGACTGGAAGTTCAAGTCCACCCAGAGGTGCCTGGGAAGGAAGGCCTGGTAACCTACTTCTGAAATATCAGCCTTTGAAAACCCTGTGGAGCAGAATTCCACTTTGACACACATGGGGTCGCCATGAGTTAGAATCAACTCCATGGTGACTGGTAAAGTTACTATAAAACCCACACTATTATATACATAGAAACATGACTTGAGACTTAATATAGTCAATCTGTAATACATTTATATCTCATATTAATAAAATTTAATGTGACTTTCCATTTCTTTAAAATGATTGATAGTATAAGACATTCTTGTTTTATAAAGAAATTTATCATAAAATTCCCTAAAGAAATGTGCTCTCTAATGCATTTGAAGTACATTTTGTTTTTCAGGTGCATATAAAGGTAGCACAGTTGAATGATGAGGCTTTTGAAAATAAGTTATGGTATTAACATAATGATTTTTACTATATATACAAAACCAATTCTACAAACTGCTAGTCAAGAATAAGGTTTTCATAAGTCTATAGAGGAAAAGCTATAATTTCAAGGGAAGAAGTGAATACCTTCTCTTTCTATAAAATAATCAGAAAGAGGGGTGTCTCCATGTTGCAGTTCCAAATTTATTCCTTTATTTCCAAAAGCAAAGGATGCTGTCTACTCTAACCAGGAAATACTAAGTTATTTATTTTAATTCAACCAAAATTAAATGAACTACTGAGAAGGAGGTGCTGCATCCTGGTGGCGCAATGGTTAAGAGCTCTGCTGCTAACCCCCTGAGGGGCTCTGTGGGAGAAAGAGCTGGTGATCTGCTCCCGTAAAGATTACAGCCTAGAAAAGGATATGGAGCAGTTCTTCTCTGTCATGTGGGGTACCTATGAGTTGACTGAGGAAACCTAACAGCAACAATAACAACAAGAACTCAAATGACAGAGCTAAAGTGGTTGCCTTCTGACACTTAATCAGTTGTCTATAGGAAATTCTTTGGAATTCATTTCTATCAATGGTGCTTCAGTTTCCTCATCTATAAAACAGATGCTAATATTAATAAGCCGGAACCCTGGTGGCATACTGGTTATGAGCTTGGCTGCTAACCAAAAGGTCAGCAGTTCAAATCCACCAACCACTCCTTGAAAATCCTATGGGGCAGTTCTACTCTGTCCTATAAGATTGCTATGAGTCGGATCCAACTCGATGGCACTTAACAACAACAACAATATTAATAAAAACTGCCTCAAAGCATTGTGAAAATGATACGAATTAACATCTAGAAAGCACCTAGAATAGTGTCTAGAATATAGTAGGTGTTATGCAAAGATCATCCATTTGTTATTAGTTTTTTAAAAAGATAAAGATGTTTTTGCTCAAGAAACTCATAGTCTAGCTTGATCTAGACTAATCTAGAAAGCATCAGGCGGAAGTGTTATTACAGTGTGTTAAATATTATGATTGGGATACCTTCAAAGTACCTCATATCTTACAGGCATGGTGCTAAGTATCACCAGGGATTTAATTTAATATTTATATTTTTATATTTATAATTCTCTGTATAGAACCTGTCGATATTAGCTTTGTAAAATTATAAACCTCCTGTAAATATACCTGATTGAATTTCAGTTAGAAGCATTACCTTTGACGGAATATCTTTGCCAATATTATTTGCCTTTAGCATTTTCTTCAGCTTGGTTGTGATTGAATTCTGCTTTTGCAAAACTTTGGAAAGTTCCACATAAAAAAGCACTTCTAGACTATATACAGTCACCAGTAAACCATTGCTAGGTAGCTAAATTGACAAAATATTACTTAATTACTGCTGTTATTCATCTACAGCCTTTTTCTAATCTACAAAAGATCAATGCTTAAAATATTTAATGTTGGATGCAATATTCATAAAGGCCAAATTATCTAAATAACATTTTCCAAGTTTTTATTACTAAGGCCACAACTATGCTTGGCACAATTAATCTGGACTCAATATTTGCCAGAAGTTTTAACTGTATAAGCAGTCAGTTAGATATTTAGAAGTGGGCTAGCCCTTGGATAGGTATCTCTGCAATTGTTCTTAAACTTTTCTTTCAGAAAACGTATTATTATTGTTAATTAAAATGCATTAAGTTTGGTTTTATTCTGTAACTGATATTGTGTAGTGTTATTGAGGGTGCATAGGGTGCCAGGTTAGCCATAGGGTATATTTGAAGAAAACCTCAGATTAAAAACAAGTGGAACTCTTGTCAAATATTCTTTCTCCAAACTCTTTACAATCAAACATTAATTTTCTTTAGATTTAATTATTTCTCTTTCCCATTAAGCTATAGTCTTTTCTTTGGTAATACAACCGATTCAGGCTCCAGTCATCAGGCTCTTAAAACACACAAGAATTTCTCTTGAGACTTAACACTTCTTAATCCCTGGAAATGAGTTTAGAGTATTGGTATTTTTAAGTCAAGGATTCATTTAAATAATTGAAAATATGTATTTTATTTATTTATCCACTTCCTCATTCCACCAAGGAACTATTTAAGGAGTCTTTGGATTGCTATTTTATATTTATTAAGAGATGATGTCATGGTTGAATTGTGTCCTCAAAAAAGATATGCTGAAGTCCTAACCCCTGGTACCTGTGAATGTGGCCTTATTTGGAAATGGAGTCTTTGCAGCTATAATTTTTTAAGTTAACCTAATGGCATACTCGAGTAGAGTGGGTCCTAATCCAATGTGACTGGTATACTTACAAAAGAGAAGAGACAGAGGGAAGAGGGCCGTGAGAAGACTGAAGCAGAGATTGGAGTTACTTTGCCACAAGCCAAGAAGTGCCTGGGGCTGCAAGAAGCTGGAAGAGACAAGGAAGTATCTTCCCCTAGAGCCTTTGGAAAGATCATGGCCCTGCTGATACCCTGAATTCAGCTTTCTAGCCTCCAGAACTGTGAGAGTATAAATTGCTATTGTTTTAAGCCACGCAGTCTGTGGTTCTTTGTTATGACAATCCCGGGAAGCTAGTAACAGATGATTTCTAGAATATATCGTGTTTGAAAAATGGAATTAATACTGATAAAAATGATTCTTGATTTAGAAACTGTATTAGCCTGGTACTAACAGAAACAGATGGCACATTCAAATTAGGATCTTTTGAGGGGCACTTATTTATAAAGCTTATTTAAAACTCATTGCAAAGCCGTGGGTAAGGCATAGGTGAATCACAAGGACTAGAGCGTAAATGTGAAGCTGTTACCACCTCTAGTCCTGAATGGATGACGTAAGGGAGGAGTTACTGGAACCAGAAAACAGAGAATTGTGTAGAAAAGGCCACTGTAAATAAGCAGTGACCTTCCATCTGTGGACACAACAGCCTAAGGTAATCTCAGAGGATGAAGACAGGAGAATTAATGCCCCTTTCTGTCTCTCCTCCGACCCTTTAGTCTTGTTTCAGTGCCTCACATCTCTAACCCAATTGGAAGCCAGAGGACATGGGAACCCATTGATGCAGGTCAGCCTCCACGGGAAGAAAGCAAGGTGGAGAAGAACAGAGAGAGGACCTGGAGGGTCAAATGGAAATATCCAACATAGAAATACAATTGATGAATTATATTGTTGTTGTTGTTAGCTGCTGTCAAGCTGGTTCTAATTCATAGCAAACCTATGTACAACAAAACAAAACACTGCCCGGTCCTTCACCATCCTCACAATCATTGTTATGCTTGAGCCCATTCTTGCAGCCACTGTGTCAATTCATCTTGTTGAGGGTCTTCCTCTTTTTCTCTGACCCTCTACTTTACCAAACATGATGTCTTTCTCCAGGGACTGATCCCTCCTGATAACATGTCCAAAGTATGTGAGATGGAGTCTCGCCACCCTTGCTTCTAAGGCGCATTCTGGCTGTACTTCTTCCAAGACAGATTTGATTGTTCTTTTGGCAGTCCATGGTATATTCTTCTATGTATATGTATTTTACAAAGTCAACCAGGAACCACACATATGCTGCTACAGTATATCAAAACTTAAAAATCACAATAATTGTGATTAATAATGGCTAATTATAGCCATATCAATATTTTGTCACCTATTTCAAAATAAGAAAACAAAGAGAAATCAGGTTAATTTTTTAGAAAACTTGGAGGATTATGAGTTGGGATGTCTACTATTATGGATTGAATTGTGTTCACCCAAAATATGTGTTGTAAATCCTAACTTCTATACCTGTGACTATAATACCATTTGGGAATTTTTTTTGTTTGTCATGTTGATAAGGGAATATTAGTGTAGGGTGTATGTTAAGTCAATTTCTTTTAGGATATAAAAGAGATTAAGCAAGCAAGCAAGGAGAGATAGGTAAAGATAGATGCTATGCCACATGAAGATCACCAAGGGGCGAGGAACAAGGACCTTCCTCCAGAGCTGACAGAGAGAGAAAGACTCCTGCTAGAGACAGTGCCCTGAATTTGTACTTCTAGCTTCCTAACCATGAGAAAATAAATTTCTGTTTTTTAAAGCAACCTACTTAGATAATCAATAGCAGCATTTGATAACTAAGACACTTGAATTTAATTCATTCATTAAATATGTGATTTTGAACAAATGACTTAACCTCTCAATATTTTAGTCTCTGTTCTGTAAAATAGAAATAATATGTGCCATACCTCTCCCATGGGATGTGGTGATAGTCTATTGGTTACAGTCTTTGAGACATTATTTTGAAAATATAAAATATTATCTGTCTTCAAGACGAAAGTGTTGTGTTGAGTTAGGTCATCTGGCAAACATAATTTTGCATTCTGTTTTGTTTATTTTTTAATGGAAACTCTTCTTCAGAAATTATGTGTATACAGTATTTAAATAAATATGAATGTCCTATTTAGCTTAACCTGGATGTCCTGATTTCTGTTTTTAAGCACAGGGGATTATCTTTTTTCTGAATAATGGACAATCACATGTACAATTCTTACTATAATGTCTTGTATATTTGTAGAAGAAATAAATGTAGACATTTATTCTTTGTCATTTTGGAAATTTCTATCATATACTAGCAATTGTGCTTATTTAGATAAGAATGTTAGAATAGTTTTAAAAAATAATTTATGGAAGTTCTTAACCAAAGGCAGTTGCCATTGAGTCTATTCCAATTGATGGTGACGCCATGTGTGTTACAAAAGAACTGTGGTCCATAGGGTTTTCTTCTTTTTTGGCTTTAACAAAAAGAAATTTATTCTCTCACCGTCTAGCAGGCTACAAGTCCAAATTCAGGGCATCAGCTCCAGCGGAAGGCTTCATCTCTCTGTCAGCTCTGGAGGAAGGCCCTTGTCATCAATATTCCCTTGGTCTGGGAGCTTCTCAGCACAGGAACCCCAGGTCCAAAGGACATGCCCTGCTTTTGGCGCTGCTTTCTTGGTGGTATGCGATCCCCATATCTCTCTGCTCACTTCTGTCTTTTATATCTCAAAAGAGGTTGGCTTAAGACACTATCTAATTTTATAGATCTCATCAATATAACTGCTGCTAATCTATCTCATTAACATCATAACACATAGGGAAATCACATCAGATGACAAAATGGTAGACAATCATATAATACTGGGAATCATGACCTAGCCAACTTGGTAGATATTTTTGGGGGACAGAATTCAATCCATGACGGGGGTGTTCTGTTCAGTGGTGTGCATGTGTGTCTCGACCTGGTGTGAGTCTCAGAGCCTAAGTTTGGTGAGGAGAGCAGCCACAGGGTAGGGAGAAGGGTAGAATGGGAAGTCAGAGTCTGAGCAGGAAGAGGAGGGCATCCTCAAGGATAAATGGTCGTGGCAGAAAAAGGTGATTGATTATATACAGGGGATTGATCAAATAATTAGATATATTAAGCATAATGAAAGCTGGGTTTCTCAGAAAAGAGAGCTACAAATACAGAAATGGAGGAAACTAGAATAAACTCATGGTTTTCAGTAGATAGAGTTAAATACACACACACACACACACACACACACACACACACACATATTTCCTAGCTCTGTCCACAGAGAGGACCTGAGTACAGCGATACCCCAAAAGCAATGAGCACAGCTAGCACCTGGCTCCCTTGTTTTTGTTTTTAATTGTGGTTTAGATGAAGGCTGACAGAGCAAATTAGTTTCTCATTAAACAATTAATACACATATTGCTTTGTAACATTGGTTACCAACCCTGCAACATGTCAACACTCTTCCCTTCTCAACCTCGGGTTCCCCATTTCCATTCCTCCAGCTTTCCAGTCTCCTCCTGCCTTCTTATCTTTGCCCCTGGGCTGGTATGCCATTTACTCTCATATACAGGTTGAGCTACGTGTATTATTGTTTGTTTTGTGGGCCTGACTAATCTTTGGCTGAAGGGTGAACCTCGGGCATGACTTATGTACTGATTTAAAAGGGTGTCTGGGGACCATACTCTCGGGTTTCTCCAGTCTCTTTCAGACCAGTAAGTCTGATCTTTTTTTGTGAGTTAGAGTTTTGTTCTACATTTTTCTTCAGCTCTGTCTGGGACCCTCTATTGTGATTCCTGTCAGAGAAGTTAGTGGTGTTAGCAAGGCACCATCTAGTTATGCTGGATTCAGTCTGGTGGACACTGTGGTCCATTAGTACTTGTGATCCATTAGTCCTTTGGACTAATCTTTCCCTTGTGTCTTTGGTTTTCTTTATTCTCTCTTGCTCCAGACAGGGCGGGAGCAGTGGAGTATCTTAGATGACCACTCACAAACTTTTAAGACCCCAGGTGCTACTCACCAAAGTACGATGTAGAACATTTTCTTTATAGACTATGTTAGGCCAGTTGAGCTAGATGTCCCCTGAGACCATGGTCCCCAGCCCTCAGCCCAGTAATTCAGTCCCTCAGGAAGTTTGGATGTGTCTATGAAACTTCCATGACTTTGACTTAGTCAAGCTGTGCTGACTTTCCCAGAATTGTGTACTGTCTTACCTTTCACCAGCTACCACTTATCTATTGTCTATTTAGTGTTTTTCCCTCCTCATCCCTCTCCTCCCTTGTAACCATCAAAGATTGTGTCTTTCTGTGTGTAAACCTTTTCATGAGTTTTTATAACAGTGGTCTCATACAGTATTTGTCCTTTTGTGATTGACTTATTTCACTCAGCATAATGCCCTCCAGATTCATTCATGTTGTGAGATGTTTTGCAGATTCATCCTTGTTCTTTATTAGTGTATAGTATTCCATTGTGTGTATGTACCATAGTTTGTTTATCCATTAATCTGTTGATGGGCACTTAGGTTGTTTCCATCTTTTTGCTATTGTGAATAACGCTGCAATGGACATGGGTGTGCATATGTCTACTCGTGTGATGGCTCTTATTTCTCTAGGATATATTCCTAGGAGTGAGATTCTTGGGTCCTTTAGTATTTCTATTTCTAGCTTGTTTTTGTTTGTTTGTTTATGGTTGTAGTTTAGGGGAAAGTTTACATTTCAAGTTAGTCTCTTAGGTCCATAGAGTTTTCAATGGCTTATTTTTCTCTTTTTTTTTTCCCCCATCACTCTGTTTATTGTTGTAGTTTAAGTGAAAGTTTATGTTTCAAGTTAGCCTCTTATACAAAAATTTATACATACATTGTTATGTGACCCTAATTGCTCTCCCCATACTGTGACAGCACACTTCTCCTTTCCACCCCTGATTTCCCATGTCCATTCAACCTGCTCCTAACCCTTTCTGCCTTCTCAACTCACCTCCGGACAGAAGCTGCCTGTTTATACTTATGTATCGACCTGAGCCTAAGAAGCACACTCTTCATGAATATCATTTTATGTATGTCCCACAGTCCAGTCTAATCTTTGTCAGAAGAGTTGGCCTCAGAAATTGTTTTAGTTCTGGGCTGATAGAGAATCTGGGGGCCTTGCTTTCCGGGGTCCCTCCAGTCTCAGTCAGACCATTAAGTCAGGTCTTTTTACTAGAATTTGAGTTCTGCACCTCACCTTTCTCCTGCTCCATTAGGGACTCTCTGTTGTGTTCCCTGTCAGGGTGGTCATTGGTGGTAGCTGGGCACCATCTAGTTCTTCTGGTCTCAGGCTGATGAAGTCTCTGGTTTATGTGGCCCTTTTTGTCTCTTGGGCTAATACATTCTTTGTGTCTTTGGTGTTCTTCATTGTCCTTTACTACTGGTGGTTAGGACCAATTGATGCATCTTAGATGGCCACTTGCAAGCTTTTAAGACCCTAGACGTCAATCGCTTATTTTTTAGAAGCAGATTTCTAGGCCTTTCTTCCAAGGTACCTCTGGGTGGATTCGAACCTCCAAACTTTCTGTTAAACATTTGCACCACCAAGAGACTCCATAAATTCTTAAACATGAGTTAAATATTAGTGATTTCCAAGACACTCTTCTGTTTTCATTCTATACACTCTTCCTGCCTTATAAAACACACAGCTCCATTTATCATCTATAAAGCAATGACTTCCAAATTGATAACCAATAAAGATATCTGTACTTACATGTGATAGGCACCTCAAGTTCAATCTGATTTTATTTTCTGTACAAAATGGCACCTCTTCCTTTATTCAACACATCCTTAAACATCCATCACTATCTATCCAATCACTCAGAAACTTGGATACTGTTTAACAGTAGCCCCACCATCCTAATTACCTCCATTTAATTATTGCAAAGTCTGTAGTTTGGAGTCCCTGCTTCCAGGCTAACAGTTTCTCAGTCTGTTTTTCTCATGATTACTGGAATGCCCTTCTAAAGCACAAAAACGATCAGTTACTTTTCTACCTTAAAAAAAAAAAAAAAAAACTCGTTGCCATAGAGTCGATTCCAACTCGTAGCAACCCTATAGGACAGAGTAGAACTGCCCCATAGTGTTTGCAAGGCTGTAAATCTTCATGGAAGCAAACCACCACATCTGTCTCCCTTGAAGCAGCTAGTGGGTTCAAACTGCTGACCTTTTGGTTAGCAGTCGAGCGCTTTAACCACTGCACTATCAAGGTCCCCTCTCTTCCACCTAACATCCTTTAATATCTTCTTAATAGGTTAGTGCTCAGTTAAGGGTGACCATTATTTAAGTTTTCTCCAGTGACCTCTTATCTTGCCACTCCCCCTACTCTACCCCAGCCCCCAGCAAATACAGACACAGACTCTCTCTAGCCTTTTCCTAATGTCCTGCGCTATTTCAGGTCTCCTTGTCTGTTATGGATTGAATTGTGTCCCACTTCAAAAATTTATGTTGTAAATTCTAACCCTTACCCTAGGCCTGTGGTTATAAGCCCATTTGGGAATGGGTTTTCTTTGTTACGTTAATGACATAGCATTAGTATAGAGTGTGTCTTAATTCAATCTCTTTCAAGATATAAAAGAGCAGAATGAGCAAGCAACCAAACAAGCAAGCACAGATGGAGAAAGATAGATGTCACGCCACACAAGACTCCAAGGAACCAAGAAACAGAAGCTCAAAAGAAACTAGGACCTCCCTAGAGTAAACAGAGAGGGAAGGCCTTCCCCTAGAGCTGGCACCCTGAATTCAGACTTCAAGTCTTCCAAACTGTGAGAAAATAAGTTTCTGTTTGTTAAAGCCACCCTCTTTTGGTTTTTGGTTACAGCAGCACTAGAAAACTAAGATACTGTCTTTTGGTTGCACTGTGCTCTTTTCACGGAATAATCTTTGTCCCCACACCCTCACCATCCCTGTCTGGCAGATAAAAACAACTCATCAGTCAAAACGCACCAAGAGTTACCACCTCTATGCGTGTTCATAAGCCCTCTTGCCTCAATCAGAATAGACCATTTCCTCTTTTGTATGTGTGTTTTTTTTTTAATCATTGCACATTTAATTATTTATTTTTAAATTTAGTCTCTTTTTTCATTACTGGAATGTTAAACTCATTAAGGTTCTGCAGTGCTGACTCAGTATTCATAGTGCCTAGTAGAGGAGAAGGAGCTCTGGTGACGCAGTACTTAAGCACTCAGCTGCGAACTGAAAGGTCAGTGGTTCAAACCCACCAGCTGCTCCTCGAGAGAGAGATGTGTCAGTTTGCTTCCGTGAAGATCACTGCCTTGGAAACCCTATGGACTACTCTACTCTGCCCTATAGGGTTGCTATGAGTTGGAATCAACTCAAAGGCAATGGGTAGGGTAGAGTAGTAGAGATGTTTAAAAATGCATATCAAATGAAAGAATAACAAGAACAAAATTCCATAAGGATAATTTTCTAGTTTTCCAACCTTTCTCTGAATTGTGCAATTGGCCTTGAAAAACCTGCAGATAATCACTGTTTTCTCATATAATAAGAGGAGTGTATTAAAAATACAAAAATTAAAAATAATAGATGACTAATAGCAGAATAGTGATTTATAGTGACACAGTTTTGACCTCATATATTGTTATCCAACATGGAAAAGAAAAAAACATGCAAAACAACAACACATCTGTTATAAGGAAATCATTACAAAGTCTCACTGTTCCTGTTCAATCAAACTAAGATCAGGGTTTTGTTCTTTTTTTTTTTTTAAATCATTAAGTGTTCTTTCACAATGACCTTTGTGCCTCAAAAAAATTAGATTATTAGAGAGAAAAATGCCCTTTATTTATTTTTGTCCAGATGAAAGAATTGTCTATTAGATATTTTCTATGCTACAGTAAGATTAAAAAAATTTAAAAATAACTTGTATCTTCAATGTAATAATTTACATATAAAAACTCTGAAATGTGAGTTAGTTGAGTTTTTTTATTTCTAGAGACATTTAAAGTTAGGGGGGCAGTTCTGGCCCCTCAAAAAATTAGACGTTCTCATCTTCAGGTCACAATTCTTTTCCACTTAGAAATTTTTTTTTTTCAGATCAAAATTTTGCTGCCTATACTTATCCTGAACTGATGCAATTTTGGACTAGTTGGTTTAATGATAGACTTCTTGTAATATTATGCTAAATAATCCAATATTCTACTGAGGTCATATTTTTCAAACCATATATTTTGTTGAAAATTTAATGTGAAATCTGTCTTCTTATTGTTTTTTTCTAACAAAACACAAAGAATTATCACATCATCTACTTCCTCTCAGAGGAAGGATTTTATAATGAGAACCACAGCAAGTATGCTTTCAATATATACTTTAAAGTAGATGGAAGTTCTTAAAGTTCAAGTATTTGCACGAGTTTGAAAAGAAGCAAACAGGAAGAGAAATGCCTAGAGTACGGAGAACTTATAAAACACTTAGCTTTTAAGCCTGAGCATTGAGACCTTCTGAACAAAAATGTGAATTATTTCCAAATATTACTGGCACATAATAGAAAGCAACGACCTGATGGATAAGTTATAGCACAGCCCACTACAGAGCATATCATAGCATGAGTCACAAAGAGGGAAGTAAATGTAGGCAATAAAGCTGGAAAGAGGGCCTTGGCCAGAGTAGAAAGGGTATATGTTATTGCTGAAAAGGATCCAAGCCATCGCACAGCCTAGTTTGTTTATTTTTGAGTCAAAGAAACAGAGGCACATAAATGTAAATAACCTATGCAATATCATACAATAAACTACTGACAGCATCAGGAACAGAGTTACATCTCCTTACACCACTTTTATCCCACCACATTACACTATCTTACCCACAAGGATTTCCATCTTCATCTTTCTATTCAAAAGGTGTTTCCTGAACAAACTCCCTGTAGTTGAGGCAGAGAAATGTCCCAAAAGCATCAAATAGGAAGGTGGATGCATGCACACCTGTGCAAGTACTTGGGATTCTGATTTCAGCATGAGCATGAGTGTGGAGACATAGATGGCAGTAGAAGAAACTTTGTTCTGAAAGCCTTACTTCTGGGTCTCACCTTTAAGTCTTTTTTTAATGGTGTCAGTCACAATTTCGTATGTCTTCCCCAGTACAACACTATGAAAGTATAAATCCTATTCCACAATGACTTAGAGTATAATGCAAATTTCTGAATAAGTAAAGATATCGAGGAAAAGCACAGGGAACCAATTATGAGAAAGGATTTTGGAGTCTAACTGCCTAGAATCAAATTTTAGCCCTGACCTATGTAAATATGGGCAAGTTATTTAATCTTTCTGTGCCTCAGTTTCCCTAACCTCCAAGTAAGGATACTGGTAGTATCTAGTGGGTTGTTGTGAGGAGTATATGACAAAAATATATAAAACAACTAAAACAGTCCTTGGCACATACTAAGCACCATGACTAAATTTTTATCATTATCAAGGATATTATTATCATTTTATTATGAAAACTTTAATTTAGGCAAACCAAAAAAACAGTTGCCAACGAGTTAATTCCAAGTCATGGCGACCCCATGTGTATAGAGTAGAACTGCACTACGTAGAGTTTGCAAATCTGTGACCTTTCAGAAGCCGATCTCCAGGCCTTTCTTCCAAGGCACCTCTGAGTAGGTTTGAACTGCCGACCTTCAGTTAGTAATAAAGCACTTAACTGATTGCGCCACCTTGGGACTTTAATATAGGCGTTCCTCTCTAAATGAGAATGACCAACCAAGAAACCAAACTCATTGTTGTCAAGTTAATTCCAACTCACAGCAACCCTATATGACAGAGCAGAACTGCTCCATACGGTTTCCAAGGACCGGCTGGTGAATTTGAACAGCTGACCTTTTGGTTAGCAGCTGTAGCTCTTAACCACTTTGCCATCAGGGCTCCAAATTAAGAATAAGGGAACATTTTTCTCTTGAGCTTGTATAGATTATATAAGATACACAAACTCTGTTAGTATTTTTATGGTGTACGCTATGATTCAGAAAGCAGTAAATACAAAAGAATACAGTGTAGTGGCAGTTAGAGTGCCCCAATTCTGTTTAGTTAGCTGCTGTCGAGTAGGCCCTGACTCACGGTGGCTCTATGAACAAAGGAACGAAACGCTGCCCGGGCCTGTGCCATCCCCACGATTGGCTGGGGAGCAGACTGTAGTGATCCCTACTGTTTTCATTCTGTTTCTGATTTTTGGAATTAGACTGGTGGTCTTCTTAGTCCCTCTTCATCTGGAAGCTCCCTTGAAAGCTGTTCAGTATCATACTACCACAAAAGCCTCCAGTGACAGACAGGTGGTGGCTGTGCCTGAGACGAATTAGTCAGGAATCAAACCCAGGTTTCCTCCGTGGAAGGCAAGAATTCTACCACTGAACTGCCGCTGCCTTTTGCCCCAAATCTAATTTATACTGTTAATTCCATCACTCATATAGGCTTAATTTATTTCACCTGGCTTTACTTGAGCCGGCACAGTGGTTAAGCATTTGGCTGCTAACCAAAAGGTCGGGAGTTTGAATCCACCAGAGGCTTCCTGGAAACCCTATGAGGCAACTCTACTCTGTCGACTGAGTTGAAATCGACCCGACAGCAAGGGATTTTTTTTTTTTTTTTTTTTTTTTTTACTTTAGTCAGATAGCGTTTGTAGGGATCAAATCAATTCAACTGTTCCACTTCTCTGTTATAAATTCTGTTCCATTTCTGTTCTAACACATTCTGTACCTGCAGCACTTCTTCCTCTCACCCTAACCATCTGGAGCTAGGTCAGATCTCACAAGTTAATAGGGCACGGTCCTCCAGGCTACCAAGTCTGCCCAAGACCTCAGATGCCAGCCACAAGCTGGGGAGTCCCCAGAGCTCCCCTCACTTCTGACTGCTGGCTACACCCTCAGGGGTTTCCTCTGGATACTAACTGTAAGATTGGGAGTCTCCAGTTCCCTCACTTCTGACCTGCTGGCTCCCTCTACTCCTTGGGGTCTGATAATTTGCTAGAATGTCTCAGAGAAGTCACAGAAGGGTGGCCCTGTCACTCATAAACTATTTTTCCCCCAGAGGAATTTCATATGTTTGTTCATTCATCTATTCCTATATTCATTTACTTATTCATTTGATAAATATTTGTTGAAAGTTACTCCGTGTCAGGTACTGTGTTGGAAATTTGATACACCTTAGCTTACTTGACCCTCACAATAATACCATCTGTCTTAGTTTCCTTGGGCTGCCACAACAAAATACCACGAAGTGGGTGATTTTAAAGAACAAAAATTTATAATGTCACAGTTCTGGAGGCTAAAACTTCAAATTAGGGTGTCTGCTGTGTTAGTTTCTTCTGAGGGTTCTAAGAAAGAAACTGTCCCATGTTTCTCTCTTAGCTTCTGGTGGTTTTCCACAATCCTTCATGCTCCTTGGCTTGTGTTTGCCTCAGTAGTCACATGGCCATTCTTTTGTCTAACGCTCCTTGTCTATTCTCCTCTTTTGTAAGACACTACTTGGATAGGATTAGCAGTCACCCTCCTCTGGTATGACCTTATTTTAGTTGATAATATCTCCAAAGACCATCTTTCCAAACAAGATCAAGTTCTCAGGTGTCAGGGGTTAGCACTTCAGGGTATCCTTTTTGGGCCACACAATTCAATGACACCATATAGCTACCCACTGCTGGTGGTACTATTATTATCAACTCCAGTTTATGGACAAAGAAACTGACATTCAGAGGTTTTAAGTAACTGTTCCAAGATGCTAAGTGTTAAACATATCTTGCTGACTTTCTCCACGAATAAATAAGTCAGACAGAAATATTTGCACAAGAATAGAGCTGGCCATCATGCTTTGTAAAGTAGAGGTCAGCAAAAAAGCGGAAGACCCTCAACAAGATGGATTGACACTGGCTGCAACAATGGACTCAAGCATGAGAATGATTGTGAGGATGGCATCAGACAGGGCAGTGTTTCATTCTGTTGTACATGGGGTCACTACGATTTGGAACCGACTCGACGGCACCTAGCAACAACATCACTCACTCACCCATTCATTCAACCATTTGTTCTATAAAAAGGTCATTGTGTGCCTGGCTCTGTGCTTGGTATTAGGAAAAGTCTGCTTTCAAGGAAAAGAGCAGTAGCGCTTACTAGTGCTCAATGCTTACTTTATGTTAACGCTTTATTCAAGAGTGGGATCCCCTCACTCTGACTGCTGGTAAAGTTTCGGTCCATAGGCCTGAATCAAACTTCTACCAACCTGCCTCCAGTGTGGTGTCCTGTATCATTTGAAACTAATTGCTGAGACACAGCCATTCTTTTTCTTTTTTTGATTTTTTTTTTTTTAATTGTACTTCAGGTGAAGGCTTACAGAACAAAGTTTCTCATGAAACAGTAGTACACATATTGTTTTATGACATTGGTTAACAACCCCACAACATGTCAACCCTCTAACTCCTCAACCTTTTTTTTTTGGGTGAAAATACACATAGCCAAAGATACACCATTTCAAAAATTTCTACATGCACAGTTCAGTGACATTGACTATGCTCTTCCAATTGTGCTGACACAGCCATTCTTTTTGAGTAAATCCTCCATGGATTGTTGCAAGTCTTTGATTAAATTCTAGCAATCTGAAAAAGTTGATTTGGACCATTTTTGTTAGTGTTTCATTGCTTTTATGGAGGAGCAGTTTTTTGGAAGTACTTACTCCACCATTCTGGTATTCCTGCCTCCTATGGTTTTAAACTTACTTCAAGTGTTATGTTTTTGCTTCATTCTTTGTGATCAAGTTCCATTATTAACTTCTGTGAAGTAATTAATGTCTTGGCTTTGATTTATTTCTCATTGGTTCAATATTTCTATTATAGAGGTGGTGCCACCTTGTTTGAATCATCTTTTTGAGTATCACATTGCTGAATTCCGATATTGGTCCAGGCTTCAAAACTATTTTAAAAAGATGATTGCCTTGCTACTCCTTGTGTATATATCTAGTGCAGACCTTACATAAGGGGTGGGGTTCCTTCTAAAAGGACATTACTTTTGGTGTTAAATCTTGTGCATAATGTACCTTATACAGAAAAGGAAAGTACTTCTCTGAACTTTATTCTTTGGATCTAGATGAGACAGTGGAGAAGTTACCCTGGATAAAGTATTTAAAAACTGGTTGCTCTCATATGAAGTCAGGAACCCTGAACTGAAGATGGACTAGCTATACTTTTAAAACCAACTTTCTCAGTTGACTGCTGCTGTTTTTGTTTTGTTCTTTCTAAATTATAACTAATCCTTTAGTATAGTCTTGCATAGAGATTTTAGCTTGGTCTCTGGTGTACTACTGGCATGCAAGGTAATAGTTCTAAGTTTGGGTTTAGGTAGTAAAAGGAGGTTTACCACAAGCCCTACGATGAATATGTTGAGAAAACTGTAATTAGTGAGAGAACCTCAAGGGGAAGGATTATCTCTGAGAATAAAAGTAAAACTGGAAGTTATTTTAAGGAAACCCTGATTTTCGCTTATGTAGATATTATATATGAACCACTCGCCTCCTTGGACTTCTAGGGAGAAGTTCTGCCTGAAGATGCTAACTACTCACCTCCCAGACGTCGGGCATGATCTCCCTCTCCAACATCAGGCTGGGTTAGATATCCCTACTTAGCAATCTCACCGCACTCTGTCCCTGTACTATATCACACTCTGTCAGTCCTTACTTTACGCTGTGTGACTACAAGGATTTTGACTTATTTGTCTTTGTATCCCTATGTCTAAGATGGGACTGATACTCAATAAATCGTTTGTGGAAATTTAACATTTCTCTAATTTTTCTAGATTCCTGCCCATTCCTTATTACTAGTGCTTTCCTGAAATACTTGCCAAACTGGGTTAGCCATTCTAGCAGGCTTTTCCAACCTCTTTGGGTGGCACAAACTATTTGTGCTCGTTTACTAACCTAAATGTTGGCAGTTCAAACCCACCAAGCTGCTCTGTGGAAGAAAGGCCTGATGATCTGCTTCCATAAAGATTACAACCAAGAAAACCCTATGGAGCAGTTCTACAAAGTCACACAAAATCGCCATGAGTCAGAATCAACTTCACAGCAATGGATTTGGTTTTTGGTTTTGGTAGTTCAACTCATCTGACCTTAATATTTACTGTACAATCAATCATCTAGCTGTTTTTTCACTGACACTTCATCTTGACCCTGCTTTTCCTATAAACCACGCTATTATTGTTTTTCATTTTTTACTGACAAATGTCATATTGAGGGATTTACACTTCCTGAATCCATTTCTTCTTTATTCACTTCCTTTTTCTTGTCTTCCTTCCCTTTAACACTGCTGAAACTATACGTTACTTTTCACAAACAAACTCCTAGTCTCAAATAGTTTTTTTTTTTCCCCTCACCTCCCATAGTTGTCAAGATTGTTTCACATTACTGACCTACTTGACCCTCTTAAAGCTTCTCCCAGACTTCCAATGTTCTTCTTATTCTTGTTTCTCTTCTTGGTCTCTGACTTAGTCTCTGACTGCTCTTTTGTCAGTGCTCTCCAGAATCTCTGCTCCTCACAAACAGCCCAGGAGGTGGTGGGATGTTGACCTAGAGATTGTTTTAAGACCTTCAGTAATTTGAGACTTATATGGTGCTATTGTACTGGCATGTGGAGATGCCATGTGAATTCCTACCACTCCTTCTTGGGGATTTTAGTGCTCGTCTCTGCTTTCCAACTTTAATTTTCTGCTCAATATGCAGAGCCTACCTCATCTACAAATCTTCCCTACCCAGTCCAAGCCATAATATTGTTTTCTTTTGGTCTCCAAAAAATGTGCCACTTACATAATCCCTTATCCCCAATCTTATTAGGGCATGTCTTTTGGAGATATCTTTGCCCCAATTTTATTAGGTCCCTTGAGTATTTAGTCTATCTGTTGGCCTGAGTGCACATGAGCACTCACACAGATATACACATGTGTGCTCACACACCTATGAATGGAATCTTTTCCTTAAGTTCAGAATAACTTGGCTGACTCTAAGACGTCACAGCAAGTTAAATCAGAGGGAACAAAGCCCAAACTTACAACTGTATTACAATAAAACCTTGCACGTTCATCAAAATTCTGCCAGCATAAGAACTGTTCATTTAGACTCTTTGATGGTACAGTTCATTCTAAATAAAACTTCACCTACATGCTGTGCCCTTTCTACTTAAAAATTGGAGAGAACTATGCAGATCCTGCACCTGTTGAGTTACGCAGAAAACCTACAGGAAACCAAAGAGTGCAAGTGCATGTGATTAAATACAAAAGATTAGAATAAAAATTGTAGGTGGCTGTGGTTTCTGCTATTATTTTAACTCCCCATGCTCTTGTACATCATATATCATTAGTGGGCAAAAACCGCATAATAAAAAATTACTAGTCTTATGCTTAAATTTCTTAGACAATGTATATTATGTGAACATCTATGGCTATTCTGAGCATACAAAATTATTAAACCAAACAGAAAGGTTATCATGTTGTGTTTATGAATTTTGATAACTACTGGCCTTGTAGTACGCATGTTTGTGACTCTGGAGAGCAGATTTAGGTTCAGCCGTGTGGCAGCTCCTGCAGGGGCTAATCAAGAGAGCTGCTGTGACTAAAACTGAAGTGGAACTTACAGCTGCCTGGGAGGTGATTTTCATTAAAGCTGCCTGCCAGTGGCAATACAGAATCCAGAGTGGATTTTAGAAACAAAATATGACAAATGCAAGGTACTTGGGCACAGTAATTCATAATTTTCCAACGATGGCATTGCATATTTTCACCATGAATAGGAATAAAATCTTTAAACAATTATTGAGATCAAATTCACCTTATAGCAAACTGGCTAAATGTGAACATTTCCATATTTTTTCTAGTGAATTATTTTATATATATACATGAATAATTTTCCTAATGAATAATTATGGTATGTAAATGAATAATTATTATTTATAATATATATAAAATATATATGGAGGCTTAGCATTTAATAATGAATTGTAGGTATGGACAGATTAGAGGATAATCCTGAGTTGTGTTAGAGTAATGAAATTTTGGGTAATATTTTTTTCTTCTTTATTTTTTCTGTTACAGTTATTCTAATGTTATTTTATTACAATGAAATCAACAGAAAAATGTTGAATGCCTTTTGTTCCATTTAAGGGTAATAGTTCACTTTTTTTGGAAATCCTGGTGGCATAGTGGTTAAGAGCTACAGCTGCTGATCAAAAGGTCAGCAGTTGGAATCTACCAGTCCTCCTTGCAAACTCTATGGGGCAGTTCTACTCTGTCCTATGGGTTGCTATGAGTTGGAATTGTCTCTATGGTAACGGGGTTTTTTCCAATAGGTTTTTTAAGTGCAAGGATAAAAGTGCAATATTATACACACACACACAGGTAGTCCCTGACTTATGATATATCTGCAGTTGTTATCATTTTTAGATGTTCATTCACAGAACTCACAGATGTTCAAAGATCTGATTTATGAAGATACTGATAATAAAGTGCAATAATAATGAAAACTAAAAAAAAGAGGTATTCTACTTTTGTCAGAACCAACTTAAGACAGAGTCATTGGAAGGGAACCTCATCATAAGTCAGGGACTACTTGCGTATGTATGTATGTATATAAAATATTGTAGTTTTATCCCTGATTAAAAAAAAACCCTCTATTTATGGAATTCTTCCTAGTAGGATAACAGTTATTTAGGAAAATGTAATAAAACACTGGTTGCAAGAAACCCATCATAGACTTCAGTCAGAATTTCCATAACCATTAAGATATAGATGTATTAAATATATACATATGTTAATACTTACATATATATTTATTATATATATTATATAACATATTTAATCAGTCAGTCTAAGTATTCCAGCTGATAAACTATAAAACAATCTCTGTAAAATGATTTAATTATTTGTCAAAGTAAATTCAGTACTTAGAACCTAGGTTGACAAACATGAAGACATGAAGTATTTTTTTCCAAGGGAAAAAGAGAAAGTGAAGAGGAATCATATTAAGTACTGTATTATAATGTAGATATTTGGCTTCAGGCTAAAAACAAACAAAAAAGCCATTGCTTTACTTCCAACAAATCACATGTATAACATTTATTTTAAAATAAAAAATATATATTTAAGAAATAATGAGAAAGTATCTTAGTCCAAGGTTTCTTCATGTCATCTTCCCTATCTTGTTGGATATCCCCATGCCTTTGAGTCCAGATGATGGGAGTTCACAATTAAGCCATATCTTTGACATATGCTATGTAATCAATAAACATTAGTTTGCTAAATAAATGCTTCTAGTTTCTACTACTGAAACTTAACCATGTTAAAACCGATCCTTATCAGGCTGTGCTCCAGAGTACAGAAAATTTAAATGTTCAGAAGATGTTGCAGCAGTGGCAGAAAATCCATAATTGCTGACCAGAAAAATTTGGATTGCTGTTAACAGTATACATTTAAAATAGTATCATTTTAGGCACATTTAATGAAATGTTTCTAGTTTCAATCATTAGGCCCTAAAGTTGTCTCTTTCTCTCTTTTATTTATTTATTTTTTCAGCCACCAAAAGAAAAAAATGGAATCAACACACAGAGCTCGTGAAAGAAGTTATTTCTTAAAATCCTTTCAAATTGTCATAAACTGGTGCTAGCTAGGAACATTAATGTCTTAAAATATATGAGCACATTCACATGTTCTTCAAACACAGAAAAGCATTGGTATTTATCATAAAATCTTTTAAGAAAATTCCCCACGGAAGAAAAGAAAGAAATGGTACAGCCTGAAGAAATAAAGCTTCCTAAAGAACTTGCCCCTCTCTCTTCACACATGAGGTTGCCACTTCTGCTTGCAGGTGTTAAATGGTACATTTTTAATGTGTGCATATCATCTGAATGTGTGTGTATAACCCGTGAATGCAAACACATGTATTGGTTGATTCAATTAGTGTTTAAATCTCTATAGAAGGCTACTCATTATTTATATCAACTCTCCTGCTTCAGTCTGAGAAAAAACTCCTTTATGCTTAATACCTGACACATGGTAACTGCTCCAAATTATTAATATCCCCAGGTCCAGGAACCCCCTGCTGTCATTTAGACCAGGGTTCCCTAATGCAGCCTCCTATCCCCAGTTTGTCCCTTTAAACAGCACATTTGTCCCACACCTTATTCTTCCTCCTCCAGGCTCACTCCAGGAGCATGATTATAAAATCTGAGACAGAATTTTGAACCAAAGGCTTCATAGTTTAAAATCATTCTCCTCTCAGCTGAGACAAAGGGAATAAATAAAGTTAAGACTGTCAGATACTATGACAAGGCAAGTTCATGCATTATCTCCCAAAATGCACCTGCTAGGTAGCTACATAGGAGTCCCTGGGTGGCGCAGACAGTTAAGTGCTTGGCTACTAACAAAAAGGCTGACAGCTTGAATCCACCCAGAGGTTAGGTTGGAAGAAAGCCTTAGTGATCTACTTCTGAAAGATCACAGCCTTTGAAAACCCTATGGAGCACAGTTCTACTCTGAAACACATAGGGTTGCCATGAGTTAGACTAGATCTAAAAGTAATTGGCTTATTGTTTTGTTTTGTTTTTTAGGTAGCTGCACATTCCACACATGCTGAAGATTGACTCTTTATGAATATCCACATTATAACTTGTTGACTTATAGTTTCTGTATGCTTCTCTTGTTATATAAACATATATGAGAAAACCCATCGCCATTGAGTCAATTCTGACTCATAACAACCCTGTAGGGTAGACTAGAACTGCCCCATAGGGTTTCTAAGGAGCCCTGGTTGTTTCGAACTGTTGATCTTTTTGGTTAGCAGTCAAGCTCTTAACCACTGCACCACCAGGGCTCCATATATATAAAAAAGTAAATAGAATTTTCAGTAGTTAAGTGCGTGGCTGGTAACCCAAAGGTATGTGATTTGAACCCATCAGCTGCTCTGTGAGAGAAAAGACCTAGAGATCTGCTCCTGTGAAGATGGCAGCCTAGGAAACCTTATGGGGCAGTTCTACTCTGTCACATGCAGTCGCTATGAGTTGAAATTGACTAGATGGCACCTAACAACAACAGCAACATGCTTAGAATATATTTTGGAAAGTACTAAAAAGTATCTTTTCTAACCTAAATGAATATGAGTGCCAACTTTATGGATATTTTAAGTAGAAATCTTTGACTAGGAGTAGTTGTAGCAAGAGCCTGTGGAATTAGCAAAATAAATAGGTACCCGAGACCCACTGCTATGAATTTTGACTTAGTGTTGTCAAGGGTCAAATCATCTTTCTAGTTTTGAGTGATCCACAAAATCTATTAGATTTAGAAATATTGCTTTGAATGGGATCCCCTAAGTGCACGTTTATGTATCCAATTTTTCTATATCTCAGGATGCAGAGTGGAAATAAATAGCAATCACCAAGAAACTTCAAAATTCAAATATTCTGCTGGTTTATCTCCTGGCCTATTATTTAAAAGAAAAAAAGAAATCTCCCTTATTTTTTCTACCAACACCTTGGTAGAAGTTTTAGTAATCAGTAAACAGATGGAATGCGAGTATTAAAAGGAGGTGGAGACAAAGGAAATGGAGCTAAATAAGGTGCTGATGCATCTTTGGCAGTAAGTTAAATGTGAAAAATTTCAGTTTATATATATACTTACACTTTGATGATAACATTAGTTTGTGTACCCATGTAACAGCTGAAAAAATAACTGCTGGCTTTAATACTGTAACTTAAAAAACAAATTTCTTCCCTAGACAAACAGGTAAGTTGCAATGACTGTAAGTGTATTTGAACTTTAAAATCTGAAAAGGCCCAAGGGGGCTTTATGCCACTATGATAGAGTGATGATTACTTGACTATAATATATCAGTAAAACAATTTTTTAAACATGTATCCCCCTCACACACACACTAATATACACACACTGAATCACTACAGTTGGGAATATTTTTTGAAAACACAGTCCAATTAATCACTTTTACCTAAGGCATAACACAATTTTTTCAATAATGAAACTGTAGTACTTAGACCATTATCACTTTACTGAAATTTAAGCAAAATTAAAAAACAACCCTCTCTTCTCTAAAAAAAGACAAATCTTGGAAACTTTACCAAATTTCTCAATTTAATAAAAAGAGTGATGTGCTGCATTTTATGTAGCATTATAGATATTGTTATGTAAATTGTAAAAAAATCACCATGAATAGAAATGGCTGAGGAAAGGAATAATAAAAAGAAATAAGTTAAAATATAAAATGATACACACGAACTAACAAGGAATCAAATACAGGTAGCTGATAGAGTCAGTGCTTCTGCAACTGAACATAAGGCCATGGTGGGTATTTTTATCTCTCTTCCTTATCAGCCATTAAAAATTCTCTGCCTTCAGTCTATCACAGATCTTTACCTGGGTTGGGGGTTTGGTGAGTCAAATTTTCATTCCTAAGGAGTTTGAACCTATATTCTTCCTCTAATTGGTAACCACTGATCATGAAGTAAAAACATGGAACTTCAGGGGATGCCTTATATTCTATCCATACTCTTCCCTACCCAGTTGTCTGTTGCTGTTAGGTGTCATCGAGGGGGTTCCAACTCATAGTGACCCTATGTACAACAGAAACTCTGCCCAGTCCTACGCCATCCTCACAATTGTTACTATGTCTGAGCCTATTGTTGCGGCCACTGTATCAATCCATCTCTTTTGAGTCTTCCTCTTTTTCACGGACCTTCTACTTTACCAAGTATGATGTCCTCCTCCAGGGACTGGTCCCTCCTGATAATACGTCCAAAGTAAGTGAGATGAAGTTTCGCCATCCTTGCTTCTAAGGGGCATTCTGGCTGCACTTCTTCCAAAACAGATTTGTTCCTTCTTCTGGAAGTCCATGTCATATTCAGCATTCTTTGCCAACACCATAACTCAAAGACATCAATTCTTCTTCTGTCTTCCTTACTCATTGTCCAGCTTTCACATGCATATGAGGCAACTGAAAATACCATGGCTTGGGTCAGGTGCACCTTAATCTTCAAAGTGACATCTTCACTTTTTAACACTTTAAAGAGGTCCTTTACAGCAGTTTTCCCAATGCAATGTGTCATTTGATTTCTTAACTGCTGCTCCCATGGGCATTGACTATAGATTCAAGTAAAATGAAATCCTTGACAACTTCAGTATTTTTTCTGTTTATCATGATATAGCTTATTGGTCCAGTTGTGAGGATTTCTGTTTTCTTTATGTTGAGATGTAATGCATACTGAAGGCTGTAGTTTTTGTTCTTCATCAGTAAGTGCTTCAAGTACCTCTTCGCTTTCAGCATGCAAGGTTGTAACATCTGCAATTGCAGGTTGTTATTAAGTCTTCCTCCAATCCTGATGCCATGTTCTTCTTCATATATTCTGTATGATGAGCAAATAACTGGAGAAGCTGGACACACAACTTTCCTGAATTTAAACCACACAGTATCCCCTTTTTCTGTTGGAATGACTGCTTCTTGGTCTATGTACAGGTTCCTCATGATCATAATTAAGTGTTCTAGAATTCCCGTTCTTCACAATGCTATCCATAATTTGTTATGATCCACACAGTC
>NW_004444196.1:915640-989540 GCF_000243295.1 Trichechus manatus latirostris
ACACAGTCAAATGCCTTTGCATAGTCAATAAAACACAGGTAAACATCTTTCTGGTATTCTCTGCTTTCAGCCAAGATCCATCTGATATCAGCAATGATACACCTAGTTCCCTGTCCTCTTCTGAATCCAGCTTGAGTTTCTGGCAGATCCCTGTCAAGGTACTGCTAAAACTGATTTTGAATTATCTTCAGCAAAATTTTACTTGTGTGTAATATTAATGATATTGTTTCATAATCTCCCCATTCTGTTGTATGACCTTTCTTTGGAAGTGGGACAAATATGTATCTCTTCCTGTCGGGTGACATAGACAAGTGAACACCTCCAGCACTGCATCTGTTTGTTGAAATATCTCAATTGGTATTCTGTCAGTTCCAAATATGAAGAAATTGAAGATTTTTACCAACTTTTACAGTCTGAAATTGATTAAACATGCAATCAATATGAATTGACAATTATTGGTGATTAGTATTTGAAAGCTGGAAACAAAGAAGAAGGATTAGTAGTTGCAAAATGTGGGTTTGCTGATAGAAAAGATGATGGAGATTGCATGATAGAATTTTGCAAGACCAATGACTTATTCATTGCAAATACCTTTTTAAACAACGTAAATGGTGACTATACACATGGACCTCACCAGAAGGAATACACAGGAATCAAATCGACTACATCTGTGGAAAGAGATAATAGAGAAACTCAATGTAATTAGAATAAAGCCAGGGGCCAACTGTGGAATAGACCATCAATTGCTCATATGCAAGTTCAAGTTGAAGCAAAGAAAATTAAAACAAATATACGAGAGTAAAAGTAAGGTCTTGAGTATATCCCACTTGAATTTAGAGACTATCTCAAGAATAGATTTATGCATTGAACACTAATGGCTGAAGACCACACAAGTTGCGGGAGTACATCAAGGACATCATACATGAAGAAAGCAAAAGGTCATTAAAAAAACAAGAAAGAAAGAAAAGACCAAAATGGGTGTCAGAAGAGACTCTGAAACTTGCTCTTGAAGGTACAGTAGCTAAAGCAAATGGAAGAAATGATGAAGTAAAAGAGCTGAACAGAAGATTTCAAAGGGCAGCTCAAGAAAACAAAGTAAAGTATTATAATGAAATGTGCAAAGACCTGGATTTAGGAAACCAAAAGGGAAGAATATGCTTGCCATTTCTCAAGCTGAAAGAACCAAAGAAAAATTCAAGACTCGAGTTGCAATATTGAAGGATTCTATGGACAAAACATTAAATGACACAGGAAAAATTAAAAAAAAAGACAGAAGGAATACACAGAGTCACTGTACCAAAAAGAAATGGTTGACATTCAACCATTTCAGGAGGTAGCATATGATCAAGAACCAATGGTACTGAAGGAAGAAATCCAAGCTGTACTGAAGGCATTGGAGAAAAACAAGACCCCTAATTGTCTAAACCAAACCAAACTTGTTGCTGTTGAGTGAATTCTGACTCATAGCCACCCTATAGGACAGAGGACAACTGCCTCATAGGGTTTCCAAGGAGCGGCTGGTATTCATTGATATTGATTCTAACTGCCGACTTCTTGGTTAGCAGCCAAACGCTTAACCACTGCGTGCTAGCAACAGGTTATTTTCTATTGATAGTAAAGACCTTAAGCCCAGTCAACACCTTAAACCTCTTTTGTGCCTGTTCAGTTGGGAGCGTCTGGAGGTTGGAATGGACAAGAGTAGTTTTAGTCACATTGTATTATTACCTAGTTTAATTATTTTTTCTTTAAGCACTAAAATCTCTAAACCAGCAGCCTGCAAAGTAAAAGGGATAGGAAGCAATCTTCTTGCCAGTAGGTCATTATATGTATGTAAAGATGTGCCACTTCTATTTCTACCCCTTTGTTTTCAAACCTATGCATTCTGGCTATGTTGTTTACTGGCTTGGATTATATACCACTCACTGCAGGAGGTCACGCTAACATTTGCAAGGTGTTGTATCTTAACTTGTGCCATAACAAGTCTTCTAACAGTCATTACAATTTCCATTAAAACTAGTCACTTCTGAATGATAGAGAACTGATAAGACCAGTGAATTCCCTGACTACTTGTCAACTGTCTTTCTTGTTTCACTGTAAGATGAAGTCCTTTTAGAAAGAAATATTTTGTGAAATAACATGATGTTGTATAAGACATTCAAAAATTCCTTATAGCATGGACTGGCAGAGGCATGATGAAAAGAGAAAACAAAACTCAAATCCAGAATATGTCTATTTAAGTGTGAGAACAAAAGGCCAACAGTAGGGAATGGGTTCGATGTAATCAAACTTCCATAGGTAGATTTAAGCGCAGGTCCCTTCAAGGTAACAATCCATACTGGGACTCAGTATTGGTTGTTGCTGCTATGAAGGTATGCACATAGCTGGGGCAGTAATCAGTTTAGCCTTGCTGAGATGAAAATTTAGGTATTGAGTCCATGAATATCTTCTATCTCTGGAATCATAATATTTGTGACCCTATAGGGTTGCCATGACATGGAATCCGCTTGAAGGCAACTAACACCAATAACAATTGAGAAAGCACTGAGTAGGCAATTTTCTCCAGCTTATTTATTTTGGGGACTTTCGGTGAGAGTATTCATATGATACATGCATATTATCAAATTCTAAGAATTATAGCATCCATCCATTAGTCACATACTCATAAAGCAATGCAGATTCTCACTTCAAGCTATCTCTGCTTTTAGTCAAATAAGACAGCAAGATGTACTAACTGGTGTTCTGCCATTGGGAGGATTTCCTTCTTGCATGCTCTTTCAGGACCTTCACTGAGTAAGACTATAATACTACAGCAATGTCATTCTGGCTTGTGTCAGCATATTATACTGAATGTTTTGTGCCGCATCCTCCAATATTTTACTCCTTTATCAACAAGTCTTGGGGAACTCTATGTGAGACCACAGGTTTGGACTAAGGGCTAGAACAAAGTTTGCAGATTTAGGCATACTTGGAATGTAATTTTTTTTTTTAAAGTGAAAATATTGCTCAAGTATTGATGGTCATTCTCATGACTTTGAAATGGAACCAGTTACTCAATGGCAAATCTAGGAAAAGGTGATTTTTCAGGGATACACTTAGAAAAGCAGGCTAGCACTTGCTATGGAGTCTTTTGGAGGTGGTAAGTTCTCCAAATAAACACCATTTACTAGAGAAAAATTCTAGTTTCAGACAATGATACCTGGATTTAGCTTCAGAAAATCAGGTTACAATTTTAGTTCTTGAGGGGGTCACTTCTTGAATGATAGAATAATAACTTCCAAAAATTCACTCTTCTATAAAAACAATGGAAAAAAATCTCAGACACTGTAAAAATCAACTTTTCAAAGCTCTGGAAGTTAACTAGGCTTACAAAAATCTGACAAGTATTTATTAAAAAAAACAGCTGAATCTCAATAAAACCAATGAGCTATATGCCATTTTAACTTGCCTTAAGCCTATCTTCCCCTTCCCAGCTTCATAGTAGTGTTGAAAATTGACATCCCCACAACTACAATATCTGTGAACTACAGCTGCCTAGAAGCCACTGGAGGGGGCAGAAGTGACCCAGAGCTTCCTTTGTGTGAACAGCCTTATCCTTAGGATATTTGTCAGAAATAATTAGAGGCAATTGTTTAACATTGCAGCTGCCTGAAGCAACATTACTAGTTGGGGATAATAAGAAGTTGGCTGAAATCTTAAAAGGAAAAGCTGGGGAATGGAAAGTCCATAGAGGCCTTTAAAAAATCCAACATATTCCTAGGAATCTAGAAACTCATGTACATGTGCAGGGCTGCGCATATACTCAGGAAAGACCTAGGAAGGTCCTAATCTCTCACCTTGACAGACCTTGAGACTGTGCACAAGGAGGGAGTGAAGACTAAGGGAGTGGAGACTATGAGACTATGAGACTATGTGCCTGCCAGAGCACACAGAGAGCCCCACAGCAAAGTCTGGGAGATTTACAGTGGCTGTATATAACAAAGAATACATACTCTACAGAATTAGTCTAGGAAAGTCACTAAACAAGCAAACATCAATAAACAGCAACAACAACAAACCCGATGAAGGGAGGAGGTGAATTTGATTTTCAGAATTGGAACACTGTAGTGTTTAATATGTCCAATGTTCAACAGAAAAAAATAACAAGACATGCAAAAACAGAGAACTAAGTTCCTACACAGGGAAAAGAGAAGTGATAGAAACTGGTCCATGAGGAAGCCCCAATATTGGACTTAGTAGACAAAGACTTTAAATCTGCTATTTTCAGTATGTTGAAGGAACTAAAGGAAGTCATGCCTGAAGAACTAAAGAAAAGCATGAGAAGGATTTTTTTTTTTTTACCAACTAGAGAATATCAATAAAGAGGTAGATTTGTGGGGAAAAGAATTACTTTATGCAAAGAATTTGGTCTTTGTCATTGGTTCCAGAGAGAGAACCTCTAAAACCTTGGAATTTTCTCAGTGATTAGAGTCTTTGTTATTCATTAAGGGGCTCGAGACCATAACTACTTGACAGGTAATGTTAATTAGGTGACACTTGGGTGAAGGCTGGCCAGACCAGAAAGACCCACCATGTGATATCAGCTTGACTTCAGGAAGGAAGCTGGAGGTTGAATTCAACCACATGGGCAATGATTCAATGAATTATGCCTATATAATGAGACATCAATATAAAAACTCTGGACATGGAAGCTCCATGAGCTTCCTGGTAAGTGAAAGACATTGGTGCTTTGAAAGGTGATGTGTCCCATTTTGAAAACTTGGTAGCTCTACATCTGCGACCTTCCTAGACCTTGCCCTCTGTACCTCTTCATTTGTGTCCTTTTGGCTATAATAAAATTGTAACTATAAGTATAGTGCTTTCCTGAGTTCTATGAGTCATCCTAATGAATTACGGAACCCGAAGCAGTAGTGGAAACCAGCAGGTCAGAAGTGACGAGTGCCTTGGGAGCCCCTGAGCTTATGGCTGACATCTGAGGGGGTAGCTGGAACCCAAAAATGTGTAGCCAGCAGGTCAGAAGTGAACATGTTGTGCGGAGCTCAAGTTAGTGACTGGTGTCTCAAGTCTTGGACAGACCTGGAAATCTGGGGTCTGTGCTCTTCATCTTGTGAAATCTGACTTAGCTCTGGTGGTCAGAGTTAGAGGAGAAAGTACCACATTTGTAATTGGTATTAAAACAGAATTCAATTAGACTGGTTTTGCTTA
This sequence comes from Trichechus manatus latirostris, assembly GCF_000243295.1. NCBI lineage: Eukaryota > Metazoa > Chordata > Mammalia > Sirenia > Trichechidae > Trichechus > Trichechus manatus. The sequence continues at coordinate 920,843 of NW_004444196.1, forward strand.
AATATTATTTAAAAAAAATAAACAAATTTTTGAGTTGGAAAGCACAGTAAATGAAATGAAGAAAATCACTAGATGAGAGCTACAGCATATTAAAGCAGGTAGAGGACAGAATTAGCAAACTTGATAGGTCAATTGAGATTATCCAATCTGAGGAACTGAAAAATAAAGAAAAATGAACAGAGCCTTAGAGACTTGTCCTATCTCTAAATGGACAAGTTTATTAATCTGAAAACAGTTTGCAGAATTCTTTAATGTTAAAGTCTTATGAATTTTATTAACAAGCAAAAGTTGGTATGTTTTAAAACAAGTGCACCATTCATGGATTGCGGGCACACAAATTTGCTTAGAGAAGTTATTCTTTGAACATTCTCTTCATATGGGGATTTGTGTGGTGTTTGTTTTCACTAAGGAGAAAATGGAAAAGCTATTTCAGAACCTGATCTGATTGCTTTGAAAACAAACAAAAAGTGCTTCTTTCCTTGTGGCTTTGGGCTAATTCTTCTTCCTTTCTATTCTCTAGTTTTTACTTTATCTACTTTTCACGGTAGATTTAAAGGCTTATGAGAAAAACTTTATTTGTTCCGTTTGAAAGAGGGTTACTTCTCTATCTTTTCTCATCTTAAGTTTCTGAAGTCTTATTTTAGTCTTATTATGTTGAGGAATTAACAATACAGGTGTCTTATTTTTTCTAATTTTTTCATATTTAAAGAGGTATTGTATAGTGAGCTGATCCCAGAAATGTGACATCTTCATTTCAATTCTGCCCCTGAGAAATATTAAATTATCTTTAGAGAGCTATGATGTAGTCTTATCCACTTATTTTCAATTGCCTTACCTATACCATAGAAAGGGAGGAAATTATGTTTCAGATAAAAGTGCTTTGAGATTAGAATAAACAAAAAACAACTGTTGAGGGACTTAGAAAAAAATTTTAATGATTTGAAAATATGACATAAATATTTTTCTCCAGTGATTAGAACCTTATTCTCCATAAAATTTTAATTTGGAAGGAAGCTGAAAAGTAGACATTGTCAAATTCTTGAAGCTGGCTTATCTGAAAGTAGATGTCAGACATCTAATTCTGATTTTAAAAATGATTTTCTTGCTGATTCAACAAGGATATATTAGTAACATTGACTCATATTTTCATTAAAAAATGAAAATCGTAATTCACTCAGATATACTATAAATTAATTTTTGTGGTTGGGTCAGAGGTTTTTCTGATTAAAGCACTAATTTACAAATTTAGAATAAATTTATAATTTTCCTATAGATATTTTCAATCAGAAGACCTGGTAGTTCAGTGGTTAAGAGCTATGGCTGTTAACCAAAAGGCTTGCAGTTCGAATCCACCCACTGCTCCTTGAAAACCATATGGGGCAGTTCTACTCTGTCCTATAGGATGGCTATGAGTCGGAACTGACTCCACGGCAATTGTTTTGGCTTGGTTATTTTCAATGAAAACAACAACAAAAAGCCCAAACCATATACACTTGAGTTTATCTTAATATTAAACTTTTTAAAAATCTATATTATATACTTACTTTGTTCCAAATACTCTTCTATGTGTTTTACAAGTATTACGTTTATGCCAACTGTGTGAAGTAGCCTTCGCTATCAGTATTTTACAGATTAAGAAACTCGGAGATGTTAAACTGCTTGTCTAAAGTCATATAGCCAAAGCATGGCACATATAGAAAACAAAACTCCAGATCTGATCCCAAAGCCTGTTATCTTAACCACTACCCTGTAATGTGTATCTTAAGTTTTAACAATCATCCCCAGCTAAAAGTTTATCATTTATCCAATTCTCTCTCTTATACACACAGATGCTGAGCTGCCACTCAATGACTCTAGCTAAAAACTGGTTATAGAAAATAATTAAATTTCCAACACCCACGTCTACAGTTTTTATATCCTATAATCCCCATACATTTATATATGTTTTTAAAAATCCTTGAGGTTGTACAGAACATACTTTAAATACATATTAGGCCTATGCCTTATAGACAAGCACAGAATTTGTGAATAATAATTTAAAAAATTGATCTTAAGTACTTTTTAATGTCTTTAATGTATAAAAATAAAGTAAAAATATAGCAATGCCAAAAGCTTCTAGTGGTAAATTTTATCCCAATTCTTTTAAATTGGAAGACATCAAATTTTAGCACTGGGCGAGACTTCAGAGATTTGGTCCACAAATCCCATATTACCAATGGGGAAACTAGAACTCAGAGATATTATGTGACCTGTCTGTTATGGACTGAATTATGTCTCCCCAAAATATGTTTTGGAATCCTAACCCCTGTACCTGTGGATGTAATCCCATTTTGGAATATGTTTTTTTTGTTGTTGTTGTTGTATTAATGAGACTATACCAGTGTAGAGTGTATCTTAAACCAAATCACTTTTGAGATATAAAAAGAGCAGATTAAGCAGAGACAAGGGGACACAGATGGAAACAAACACAATCTGAAGACAATGGCGGCAGATGAATCTACAAGCCCAGGAACTCCAAGGATGCCAGCTACTAGAAGCTGAAACAGACAAGAAAGGGCTTCCCTAAGACCCACACCCTGAATTTGGATTTCTGGCATCCTGAACTGTGAGAAAATAAATTTCTGTTCTTTAAAGCCACTCACTTGTGGTATTTTTGTTACAGCAGCGCTAAGAAACTAAGGCACTATTCAAAACCACAGAGCCAGTAATCAGCAGAGTTGGCATGATCTCAACGCCCCCGACTGCCTGCTTACTTTTCTTTACTGTCCTTCATGTTTTATAAGAACTGCCGTACCTAATAATATCTTAATAATATTTATTTGTAAAAAGAGGCACAAGTCTCTAAATATGTATAACATTTTATTGACTGATAAGATCATCTTCTGTATGGTCTTATTATAAGGCTAATTTAATATATAGTTAATGAAAAAGTTATATTTCTCTGTAGTCTCATCATATGCATATTGTTGAGTGGTAATCATACAAGTAAGCTTGAATGACATATTTAGTTATGGTCCTAAAATCTTCACATATATTCTAGCTGAGTATTCAGATTTATTGTTAAAATTATTTCCAGTGTAGCTTTCTTTATATTAATCTGTAATGAGGTTTCAAAAGATCATGCTTAACAATGACAAATATTTTTTTCCATTTTCAAACAGAGTTGGATACATTTAATTTTAAATTAGAAGCCTGTGACTATGAAATAAACTGATATTCTTACATTTCAGCACGCACCTCTCCTAGCAGATACTCGATATAAAACAGCAAGGAAACAACACTGACCCTGACTTGATAGCAGATACCACTGGATTTTTTTTCTCCTTTGTATTCAGGGTTGCAGTTGGAACGTCTAAAAACATAACTAAACGCTGCATAAAGATAGACACAATAGTCAGTCAATTACTGTGGCCCTGAGAGACTAAGAACTAGCATTTTTATTGCATTTGAGAATTACAAACTATTTTCATATACATTATCTTCAAGAGCCTTACATAGGAAGGTATTATTGTTTTTCCTCAATCTTCTTGAATAAAGGTAAAAGCAGCAACATTAATTGAGCAATAAATGCTGAGAATTAACCAGATAACCCTAAGAAAACAACTCTTCTGCATCTCAGTTTTTTAACCCTCAGAACAGGGACAGTGATATATCCACTTTTTCTACTTCAAGGGATTGCTACTAATATCAAGATAAGGCAAGAGAAAAGTAATTGCACACTGCAAAGAGCCTTTTTTATCTTCGTTTTCCCATATGTACAACATGAAAGGAGCCCTAGAGTATTACTGAGGTACTTTCTGAAAGTAAGATTCTATTATATAAATGTAAGATATTTTTGAGTGCTCGTAACCAGGTTGACAACCTAGTTTAGAAGGACTTTAGGTTATAATTTATGTAGTATTAATATTTTTGTTCCTCTCAACATTCATATTGTAGAACTAAAATTTTAAGACATTCTCAACTTCTGTTTTGCTGACCGAGATTCACTCGAGGTTAATGTGTAATACATTCCTCTTCTTCCCTCCTACCCTTAACGTGGATTAAGAGATGTGTTGAATCTATCAGGGTTTGTAGAGGAAGCATAACCAAACGATAACAACAGAGGATTTATTTTCACATAAACAAATTTTCATGCTGTTTCAGATAGACAAACTATCTTACGAAAACCTAATGAACGTTGGTTCAAAATGGAATATTAACCAATATGCATTGATGTTATAGACAAAATTGATATATCACTTTAAACATATTACTAGTATACCAAAATTTTATAGTTCTAGTAATTAAAGCATTTTTAAAGATACAATTTCGTTAGACCATAAACCCAGTTAAAATGTCACATACAAAGGCTTGGGTCATCATTTTTACTACAAATGGTTTTAATCAAAGGAAAATGCTTAGAGGTACAGAACTGGCCAGTATTTTGCTTAATGCAACAGCTCCCCCATCTTACAGACTAAAGAATACAAACTGGAATTCTTTTTTTGATAAATAATATTAACATCTACAGTTTATTTTAATTCTGTTTTCTTTCCGTCTGGAGAAGAGAAATATCATCATTGATATACCTTTTCCAAAAGTATGTCATTATCTATAATAGTGATTACACAGGTAAATCAATTTAAAATCCTAAAAATTATCTAGTCAAGGCAACTCAAGTGAAAAGATTTTTTCCTCCAAATTCCTGAAGAATTGCATTTGCATGTATAGCAATTAATATTTCTGAAATTTTTTTGTATAATATATGATTTAAAATTTCTCTCTTGAAAGCATCATCAGACCCTGTATGCTTAAGATCTGCAAAATAGATTTCTGAAGAATAGCTTGAAAAAAAAAATAGAGTTTTCCCATATTTATCAGTTTGAGACAAATGCAAATTATATGAGATCCTGACTAAAAAAATAAAATAAAATGTCCACCACATATCATATCATATTAATGAAGAGAGTAAAGGAGAATTACAGGTATTTTTCATTTTCTAAAGTAGGTACTCAACCACCTACTACATGTAAAGCAGATTTAAAAACAAAACGAAACAAACAAATGAACAAAAAAACCTAACTTTTAACATTAAGTCAAAGACATGGCTCCATTTGGGAAAAAAAAAAATGTCCCCTCACCAGATTTGTTGAAAGCATTTGGCAGGAAATATATGAGTCAGCTACCGAATCTTTAATAATGGAGCACTTGAGGTCAATTTTAGTACCCTGTAGCCAGTGGTTAAGAGCTCGGCTGCTAATCAAAAGGCTGGCAGTTCAAACCCACCAGCCACTCCTTGGAAACCCTGTGGGGCAGTTCTATTCTCTCCTGTAGGTTTGCTGAGTCGGAATCGACTTGAAGGCAACAGGTTTTTGTTTTCAGCCAGTGGTATGTGGGAACCAGATGGAAGTCTAGTTGAAGCCAATGGTCTACATCTTATCTCAAATCTGTGTTCAGTGACCTCACATCAGTAGCTCGACATTGGCCAGGATGAGATCATTGAAACCATTGAAACTGGCAAGCACTACGTATCAAACCTCCCCTTCCTCCTCCAGAAGCTGGTTTTTAAACATATCATCAGCCACTACAGCTTGTAGCACTTCAAAACCCATCAAATACCTTCTAGCATCAAGAGTTCCTCTTCTCTCTGTTCTCTGTGCAACATTTCCCAAATTGCTGAAATTTCTCTTACTGGTAACAAATAGATCTAGAACTTCTACTTTTGTTTTTATACTCATATTGTCTAAATCATGACAGAACTACATTTGGTTAATGAGAACCATTATCTAATAAATGATTTCTAATCGAAAAATTCCATGATTTGTCATGACATACGTAATGGATTTACTTGGTCTGCAATCTTGTGAAATCAGTTCACAAAAGAATGCAAGAAATTGTTTAAATTATTGTAATAAGTTCTTATCTTAAACCCACAACTTTTTTGATATAAACCAAACCAAACCTGTTGCTGTCAAGTTGATTCCTACTCATAGCAACCCTACTGAACAGAGTAGAACTGCCTCAAAGGGTTTCCAAGGAACAGCTGGGGAATTAAAACTACCGACCTTTTGGTTAGCAGCTGAGCTCTTAACCATTGCGCCACCAGGGCTCCCTGTTTTGATATAGGTTTATATAATACTTATTTGTGAACATGCTTCTAAAATATATATAGTAAACATGTACAGAGTCTTAGAACTCTCTGCATACTTTAAGCATTTTTTAAAAAATCAACAGCTAAATTAAGCTAAAGACATAAGTACAACAGGAATGGACAGCGGAGAAAAATTGAAGAAAATAAAATCAGAAAATCCAAATAAAACACAGGCCTAATTAAAAGGTTTTGTAATTCTTGTGATTTTCCCTTTTAAATATGTAGTGACATAATTAACAGATATCTGTATTTAAATAAAATGTGTTCTACTATTTAAACTTCATAAAAAGTCTTTAATATTTAAGTGACTTAATGTAAAATTGTAACACTTGTTCTGCATCAGTCAGTCCTTTTAATACAACACCCCTACAGGACAGAGTAGAACTGCCGCTGAGGGTTGTCAAGGAGTGGCTGGTGGATTCACACTGCCGACCTTTTAGCTAGTAGCCTAGCTCTTGTCCACTGTGCCACCAGGGCTCTAATATTTAACGTAGAAGGTACTAATTTAAAAACAGTGATTCTCAAAATATAGGATGCAGAGAATCCTCTGGAGAGATTTCTAAAACACAGATTCCTGGACTCCGCACCCAGAGTTTTCAGTTCAGTGGATGTGGGGTAGTCCTGACAATCAGCATGTCTAACTAGACGCTGGTACAGGGACCACCCTATGAGAACAACTACCCTAAAAGTGCAAATCTTCTGTGTTTTAACTTCTTCAGAGTTAAGCACTCTGACTCTGACAAGTCACTCAAATCTCTGAAATACAAATCGAGCTGCTGTCTAGTTAGTAAACCACAGCACCTTTGCTTTTAGAGGCATAATTAAAAATTTTTTGAGGCTATTACCCTCAACCTGTTGATCCACATAGTGGAAACAAAAAAGCTCAGACTAAAAAAAAAAAAAAAAGTTTCTGAAATTCAGTAGTCAAAAACTAAATTTACTTCACTGTTTCTTGTATTAGGAAATAAATATTTTTCACCTATGATTGATGCTTCTTAATAAAACGTTTGTCTTTGGAAAGCAAAGTGTTTGTCTTTGGAAAGCAAAGTGTTTGTATGCTGTTAGAATAAGAACCTGTACACGGCCAAATTCAAGTAAAAGTTGTGATAATGGTGACGAGTAAATCAAGGTGTATTTGAACTGTTTTCTTTTGTCTTCTTTTTAAAAATTAAAATGTTGTGTTTAATCATTTATTCAGTTAAAAAAAAGATGACTACTAGCTTGTTTACAGATGTCTTGCATAGTTTTTCATATCCATAAATCTATTACAGAATCTTTGCTCCTCAAAAGACAGACATATGTAATTTTTTACTACATGCCATCATCCTCAATTTAATTAAAAATATCAGCAAGAAAAGTCACACAGCATTAAAGGTAAACATTTATGGAAAGTTTGGACAAGAAAATATGTACCAGCTTCTGTCATGCCTCTGTGAAAGAAGTGTCCCTTCATCTGCCTGGGGCTAATCCCTTATACATAAGATCCCCTACTACATCCTTATGAGTCCTTAGGTGTCCTAAACAGTTAAGCGCTGAGCTACTAATCAAAAGGTTGGTGGTTTGAAGCCACCCACAAGTGCCTTGAAAGAAAGGCCTGGCAATCAGTTTCTGAAAGGTCCCAGCCATGAAAACCCTATGGAGGGCAGTTGTACTCTGAAACACTTGGGATCATTATCAATTGGAATTGACCGGACAGCAACTGATTTGGTTTACCGGTTTGGTTTACTATCTCCTTGGATACCTTGCTTCAGCAATTTATTAACTCTCTTCCCTGTATTTTTATCTTCAACTCTCTATAGACTGACTTGATAGATCATCTTTTAACCTTCTCTATCTGTACTTAAAGGAGCCCTGGTGGTACAGTGGTTAAGCCTTTGGCTGCTAACCAAAAAGTTGGTGGTTTCAACTCACCAGCTACTCCGAGGGAGAAAGATGTGGCAGTCTGCTTCCGTAAAGATTGCAGCCTTGTAGACCCTATGGGGCAGTTCTACTCCGTCCTATAAGGTCACTATAGCATCACCACGAGTTGGAATCAAAAGCAACAGGTTTGGTTTTTGGTTTATCTGCACTTAAGTCTTTGCATTTGAATGAGTGATCCATATCCCTGCCTTAGTTGTCAATCTACCATTTTCTCCTTGACTCATTGCAAGGACAGCCTGTCCTCTGCTCTCATCAAGTCATTAAACTATTCTTGCTAACATCTGTGATGCCCTATGAATCAATTCCCCTCATTCCACTGTTTATATTACTAATCTCTCTGCAACATTAGACAGTGTTCTCTAAACCCTGGTTCTTGAAATTCTTTATGTCCTTGCTTTTCCTGATATCATTCTCTCCAATTCCCTAGTAAAATATTCCCTCTCAACTTCTTTCCATATCTCTTTTTAATAATTCTTTTGCTGTTTCTATGCTTCTAGTGTTCATTTTTAGTCAGAAGATCTCATTTGTACGCTCTCATTTAATCTCATGGTTTTATTGGTCATCTATAAATTGCTGTTGTGTGCCATCAAGCCAATTCTGACTTCTAGTGACTCTATATGACAGAGTAGAACCCATAGGCTGTAATCTTTTCAAGACCAGATCTCCAGGTCTTTTCTCTCACGGAGCTGCTGTTGGGTTCCAACCACCACCTTGGGTTAGCAGCTAAGCATTTAGCCATTGCACCACCAGGGTTCCCTATTTACAAATTGTTGTTTTTGTTGGGTGCCATCAAGTCAATTCCGACTCATAGGACCCTATAAAACAGAGCAGAACGGCCCCATAGGGTTTCCAAGGAGCGGCTGGTAGATTCGAACTGCTGAGCCGTTTGGTTAGCAACCTGAGCTCTTAACCACTTTGCCACCAGGGCTCCATTTATAAATTAATAACTGCCAAATTGTGTCTGCATTTTCACAGTGCTCTTCTGAGGTCTACTTATATATCCAAATGTCTCCTGACAATCTTCATTTCCATGTCTCAGCAATCTTAAACACATATCTAAAAACTGAATTAATTTTTCTCACCCAAACTGGCTGTCTTCTTCTACCCATATATTGTTATGCTAGAGATATCAATTTGCTCCTTCCTGCCTCCATACTTACTTCTCAGAAAACTGCCCCATGTTGTTCTTAAGAGTCTGGCTGCTGTGGTCCCTGCTGAGTGGGTAGGAGGCCACATTATGCCACCCCTGATTATGGCTGGACTAGTCTGATTCTCTCTGTTGGGGTTTGAATTTGGGACCTAGGCAGAATGTGTTATTAGTGGTAGAACCTGAATTTGTAAAGTTGTGTAAAATCATGGCTGAAGTGGCCATATCTAAGCCAGGTTCTTTAATGAACAAGCAGATAAAAGTTCTTCTGATGAGAGGCACAGCAGTCCAGGGACAAGGACTAGAAGGCAGAAGGGGACAGGAAAGTTGGTGATAGGGAACCCAAGGTTGAGTAAGGACAGTGTTGACATGTAGTGGGGTTGTTAACCATTGTCATAGGGCAACATGTGTCCCAACTGTTTAATGAGAAACTATTTTGTTCTGTAAACCTTCATCTAAAGTGAGAATAGCAGCATAACTGGAAAAGCATAGTTGATGTCACTGAACTGTGCATGTAGAAATTTTTGAAATGGTGCTTCTTTGACTATGTATATTTTCACCAAAAAAAAAGGTCTAGAAGGGACAGGGTTGACATGTCGTGGGGTTGTTAATCAATGTCATAAAACAATATGTGTACTACTGTTTAATGAGAAACTATTTGTTCTGTAAACCTTCACCGGAAGTACAATTTTTAAAAAAAGCAAAAAATAAATTAAAAAGAAGCAAAACCAAAAAAAAAGAAAGTTCTTCTGATGAGAAAGTTCCAACAAAGTTGATGTGGAGAGAGGCATAGAAATGAGAAACTGTGCTACCCTAGAAAGTGAAAAACATAATTTCTCTGTTTTCCCATAACTCTCCAGTTCTTCCATACATACTTTTCTTGGGTTACTGGAGATATTCCTATATATTGCAGTAAATTCTGATTGAGATACCTAGGTGTCAATCCAATCTTCATCTTTATATATAGCCATTAGGCCCTAAAAACGAAACAAAAACAAAAACCAGACATGTTGCCATCAAGGCAATTCCGACTCATAGCGACCCTATAGGATAGAGTAAAACTACCCCATAGGGTTTCCAAGGAGCAGCTGGTGGATTCGAACTGTCGACCTTTTTGTTTAGCAGTCGTAGCTCTTAAACACTGCACCACCTTATAAACTCTTGAATCAGATTCTCTTTCCCCAATTCATAGCCATAATCCATCATTTCTCACCAAAACTATTGTAATTTTTCTTTAGGGAATCTTTTTTTTCCATCCACTCTCATTCATCTATCTTCCACACAGCTGCAGGACCAGTCTCTCTAAAACAGAAATCATTATTTATTATTCTACTGCATAAAGCCATTTAATAGCTCCCTGCTGACTAACAGATAAAGTCAAATCTCCTAAGTAAAGCATGTATAATCTTCTGTATATTCAGAAAGATTTCTGCTTACTTGACATTATCCTGAGGGTTTACTGTCTTGTAGTGGCGCAAATGGTTAAGTGCTCAACTACCAACTGAAAAGGTGGTGGTACAAACCCACCCATAGACACCTTGGAAGACAGGCCTGCAGATCTGCTTCTGAAAGGTTACAGCCTTGGCAGTTCTACTCTGCACACATGGGATCACCATGAGTCAGGATTGATTCCACAGCAACTAACAATAACAACATCTTTTTATTTGGCTCATGTCATTCTTGCTGCCTGGAAAACCCTTCTCCAGTTTGTTGCCTGGATCATTCCTACTTATCTTTCCGGGTTCAACTAACTAAAGCTTCTGCCTTTGTAAACCTTCCCTGACTTGCCAGGGAAGTCAGGTTATTCCCTTCTTTGGTACACATACACATACACGCACACACACAACACGTGTATTCCATTCCATTTACTTATTTAAATGTCTTTCTTCTGTTCCTGAATATGAGCTCATTTTGGATGGAAGACTATTCTCCATTATTATATAGCAGTAGAAAGCTTAGTGATCTCTCTAAGGTCAGGAAGTTACTAATATAATTGGAAGTAGATCTGGGTTTCCAGGAGTCTAATGATTGACTCACTGATCTATGTGTTAGTCCACAATCTAATTCAGTTTTGCTTCAAAAAAAGAGTACATCTTTAGAATTATTATAATTCATACTGCATCTCATTTAAATTTCAAGAAGCTCATAAATTCCCAGTCTTATTTTAATCAAGCGGTTCTCTTCATACCACTTCAGATTGGGCCACATGTTACTCGGTTTCCTTAGAGCAACAATTTATCTGTTCCTGCTCAAATTCCACAATTACTTTTCATTTTGGCAATAAAGGAGTCTTAATACGATTGGAGAGCATGGAGAAGGAGGCACAGTGATGATCTAGTTGATTCTAATCCTGCCTTTACTTCTCTCCATGAAGCACTGAAAAGTTTCCTTAGAGTCTCTGGGTCTCAGTTTTCTCAAATTTAAAATTAAATTTCTGCTCTTTGGAAATCAGAACATTTCTGAATATGAATAAACAGAATAATTTGGAAGATAATCATTACTGAACACCAGGCATGCTTAATTTAATATTTGAAGGCATATATTAATGCTAGTTTAAACATGAATACAAACATATTCATTAATTCACCTTTCCTAGGCTTCTAATATGACAAAACATTTTGATTATAGTAACGTACATATAAAAGTATAGGGGCTATGTATTAAAAAATTAATGATAAATGCTAATTATTTGATTATAATTTTGAGTAAGTCAGAGACATAGCACAATAAAATGTCAAATTTGTTAGAGGAAACATTCAGTTGTAGTTAATCTCTAATTAGTGTGTCTCAAGAATATTTCATCACCAGTTCATGCTGGTAAATTCTGAAAAAGAAATACTGCAGAAGCCGAAAAGTGAACAAAAATTTAATTGATTTCTTATCACAAACACTAAATGTAAAAGACTTATTATTATCTTGAATTGTACTTTCTTAAAGTCAGGTATTCTGTTTCACCCATTACATAGTTACCAGCTTAGAAAAAGAAAAGGAAAACACATTTTAAAAATAAATGCTATACTCTTACTGAACAATCTAGTCCTTGTGAATTTTATGTATATGATCGTACTGGCTCTATTTAATATTAGAATAACAGGAGAAATTGAAGTGTTTGAAATTACAAAATAAATGGTTAAAAGAAAGCCTGGTGCACTATCATATGCATTGCAACAGGAATAAATAATAAATTGAAAATACTAAAGACAAAAATTATATCTGAACTCACTACATTTAAAAAATTGTTATAACCTTATGAGATGGTTGGCTGAGACCATAGACACCCTTCAGTAACTGTGGATGATGCTCAGTCACTTCTCCTCCAATTTTAACAACTTTGTTCAAATCCAGGATTTACTCTCTTGGGCTGCTCATTACCATTGCCTTTCAGTTTGAGCATTTACTTCTTAGTGCACACCATGGCACAGATATACTGCACTAAAGCAAAAAATAGCAAAAGAACCCCAGTGGGAGAGATTGTATACCTAAAAGTCAAAGTGAAGCATGATAAAGAAAGCAACAGTGAGCTTTTACATTTCAAAAAACAGACAAATGTTTTCAAAGAAAGTAAAATTGTTTTTCAATGAATAGTTGCCACTTGAACTGAAAATGTAATATATGGGTGTAAAATTACCTTGCATATTTTAAAAGAAAAGAATGTTTTCATGTTTACATCAGCTAGTCTAGGCATAGCCACTCTACACATATTGTTTTTCTTCTTTAATATTTTAAGTTTCAGTGTAAGTTCCAATTGGGGCCTTTTTTGTGAAATTTTCCAAAAGCATTTTTCATGACTATTCAAAGAGGTACCCTTCTAATTCTCCAGTTCCAAGCAGAGTCACTCTTGTGTTGCTTTGTGTTGGAAAACAGGCATACATTTCAACTATAAAAGGGTATTCTCTTACCAAGGATAAATCAGAAGGGATTAAATAACAAAAGCAGGAAAGAGGAGCTAGTTGGCTAGTCTAAAGACAGAACACAATAGGCAGAAATGAGTTCAGGAGGTCCAGGAATCCATCTCATAGCTCACTGGCAATTTTCTAAATGAATGAGTAAGTGTAGTACTACTGAATCTAATCAAGGTTTCTGAGATGAGGTCCCTAGAAAAAGAAACTGTCTTACTCCAGTTCACTGCCTCAAACAAGTGTCCATCTTTCAAAATGAATAAAACTTTTATTTTTTAACGTATTTCAACATTTAAAACAAAGATTTAAAACTGAATTCCAAACTTTGCTTCATTAAACATATTTCAAAAATAAAACACTTAAAATACTACACAGATCTATCATATGTGCCTGAGTGTCTGTGCATGTATAACACAATTCTACTTGTCTTTCTTATTAATTTCCATTTATTTTCACCTTAGTGAAAGGGTATGAAATAAACCTGAAATAGTAAGACATTACTTTTGGAAATAGAGAATTCAGGTTTGAAGTTAGGGAAAAAAAAAGCATTCCTAGACAACGTATGGGGAATTGTTTATGTAGTCCTGAACAATTTGTCCCCACTCTTTGCTTCCCCCTCTTTTTTTCTCTTTCTAGGTATATTGTCTCTTTTAGTAAGAATGAAAATTGGAGAACAATGTCATCTTTTAATAAATGGAGTCAACAGTAGGAAGGGACTAATTTTGAAGCTTATCTTGTATGAAAATAAATGAATGTTAATATATCTACACTTGTGGCCACATTCATCAGTACAATGGGAAACCAAGATAGTCATGAAAAATTTCCACCAGAAAATATAGCAAATTCTTAAATTTATAAAATTATAAAAGCTACCTAATGAACCCCCAAATCTATTGCCCTGGGATCATCTTTAAACTTTAAACCAAGAATATCCCACGGTCTTCTTAAAACTAAACAATAGTTAGCTTAACTAGTAAAGAATGCCTGCCTTGAGCATTACGCTCTTTTAAGATCTAGCTACATGAGATCAAATTGATGACAGCAACTTGAAAGGTTAGACGGGAACCTCAGGGGGCAGTGAATTTATGCAAATGGAGGAAGAATAACTCAGAAAAAGAGGGTGAGAATGGTTGCACAACTCGAAGGATGTCATCATTGTCACTGAATTGTACATGTAGAAACTTGAATTGGTGTGTTTTTATTGTGTATATTCTGAATAATAACAAAAATAAAATAATTTTTTTAAAAAAGCTACCTATAATCAATACTGACGACATGTTTGAAAACCATATAGAAAGACTGCAATCTCATATCATCTTTCATAATGATTTATTACCTAACTTATGTTAGTTTCTAAATTCTATTGTTAATAAAACCAACATAAAATATCTAAGATGTTCCCATGGTTGGTAAGTTTTCATGTTAATTGTTCAAATATATATACACACACGTATATATATATAGGTGTGTGTGTTTAAAATGGCTCTAATTTTATATCACCAAATAAAATTATGCCAAACCAAACACAAATCAAGACAGTATTTTGTTGAAGTTTTAGCATATCCATGCTGAAACAAAAGACATATAGATGGATAACAGTTTATATTATGATTGCCAATAAAACAAAACAAAAAAAACCCATTGCCATCCAGTCGATTCTGACTCATAGCAACCCTATAGGACAGAGTAGAACTGCCCTCATAAGGCTTCCAAGGAACTGCTGGTGGATTCTAACTGCCGACCTTTTGGTTAGCAGCCAAACTCTTAACCATTGCACCACCAAGGCTCCATGGTTGCCAATATATAAATTCAATTTAAGAAACTGGAAAAATACTGTTATTCAGCAACACAATGCAATAAAAAGTGTTTTAAAATAATTACATATTCTATGAATATAAATGCAAATTGGGATTTTAATAAATTGGAGGCTAAATAATTTAAAATATGTATTTAGTAAAGTTTCTACTTTTTAATTTCATATCACCCATCATTTATAATTCACACATTTCTTAATTTTATAACAATTAATACAGTACTTTATTTCCCCTGTGATATGCTCTAGCTACCTCAATAATGGTCAAGAGACATTGTGTATATAGCGTAACTAGTCTGACAGCCAAGGACAAGATGGATAAAATTCAAAATAGCTGTTTGGATTGTATTTTTGTAAAGGTAACTCTCTTAAAGGGGAGAATTTGTAAGACACTGGTACAAAACTTCTAAAAAACATTTTGAAGGTGCGTAGCGTCTAAAGGAAGTCCCTCGGTGGTGCAAATGGTTAAAGCACTTGCCTGCTAATCACAAGGTTGGAAGTTAGAGTCTACCCAGAGGTGCCTTGGAAGATAGGCCTGGCAATTTACTTCCAAAAAATCAGCCATTGAAAACTCTGTGGAGTACAGTTCTACTCTGATATTCATGGGGTTGCCATGAATCAGTGTCAACTAGAAGGCAACTGGTACTAGTAGTGTCTGAAGGGAGCAACTTGGGTATTCAAGATTGGCTAAACAATAGCCCACCCAAATTACAGAATATTTCATATAAAGGAGAGAAAAATATTAGTAGGCTATGTTAGGAATCTTCCAAGGATTTTTATCTCACTTTTATAAGCAAATTTTCTTGATTAAAAAATAGATTGTTATATACTTTCAGTGAAATTAGTCATTTATTTCATAATTTGAAATAAACTAATGATAGGAACAGCAATGATATGTATGGAACACCTGGTCGTACTAGGTAGTTCACATAGGCAAAATTGTTAAAACCTCTTTAAAAAAAGCCAGACCAAATCAGTTGCCATCGAGTTGATTCTGACTCATAACGACACTATAGGACAGAATAGAACTGCCCTTTAGGTTTTCCAAGGAGCGGATGGTGGATTTGAACTGTCAGTCTTTTAGTTAGCAGTTGACTTCTTAACCACTACACCACCAGGGCTCCTAAAACCTCTTAACCAACTCCAAATCTAAGTATTATAATTGCAATTTTAAACACAGACAGCTTAGGATTCAGGCTTTTGCTAAATGATTTCTACAAGGAATGTAGTAAGACTCAGAACCAAGATTCAAACCTCAGTCTGTTTTACTCTAAAATTTGGCTGAATATGCTGTGCAGTGCCTTATACTGCTGGAAAGGATTTTGTCTAGATATTTTACAGCCTTCCTTCCAAGACAGTTTGAATGAATGTGGAGAACACAAACCAGAGGCTAAGAGCAATAGAGAAACTATTATTGGAGTTAATGGGTAGTAGGTTCCAGAGATCTCACAAAAGAAGATACTTCATGCATGGTAGCATGATGAGCATGGTAGTTGATGAGATGAAAACAATATATTCTTAACTGCCTGCTTGATTGTCTGTAACCTCCAATAGGTGCTAAACTATTGTGAGGGACAGAGACCAAGAGGATTATGGTCACTTTTCTCTCCACAGTGCCTAGTGTAGGACATTGGCTAATACAAGGCATTCAATGAATTTCCAGAGAATGAGCAAAACTGCAAGCAAAGGAAGTCATTATGCAGAGAAGTTTGGTGGTAAACAATCACAGAAAGGATCCTCTTTCATTACAGAAATTATGGCAACTAAAAGCTGCCAAATAAATCCAAAGGAACATTAATGCCAAGCTAGCTGAAAGCTTGGGGCCCGTGCAAAAGACCACAAAGACTGTGGATGTAAAATATAAATACCCGCTGCCCTTGAGTCCATTCCAACATATAACAACCCTATTGGACAGAGTAGAACTGCCCATAGGGTTTCCAAGGCTGTGTGATCTTTAGGGAAGCAGACTGCTACACTGTTATCCCACTGAGCAGCTGGGGGGTTCCAATAGTTGGCCTCTGGACAAACAACTCAGCACTTAACCACTGCATCACCAAAACAAACAAAAAACCCAAACCTGTTGCCGCTGAGTGGACTGACTCACAGTGACCCTATAGGACAGAGTAGAGCTTCCCAACAGGGTTTCCAAGGCTGTAATCTTTACGGAAACAGACTGTCATATGTTTCTCCAGTGGAGCGGCTGTTGGGTTCCAACAATTGTCCTTTCAGTTAGCAGCTTAAAACATAAATAGAGGAGTGAAAAGCAACCCTCTCTGAAGACACTATAATTAAAAGAAGAAAAGAACTTGAGCAGAGATTATGAGGTAAATTATCTAATCACACTTTAGGAATTCATGTTAAAAATGATTGTTCTAAAAGAAATTACCTGCTATCATGTAGATAAAACTTATTTAACATTTATTTTAATAAAAATTCATCTTTCATAAAATAAACACAACTTAATTCTGAGTTCTAAATCTGTGGCAGCTTGTAAGAAAGCCCAATCCTGTGGTCTCAACCACGTGAGTATGTCACATTACTGCCGACTTGTGGCCACCTGCCTGAAATTCAGAGACAGCTTTTGAATATGAATAAACATTAGAAAACAGAATCTGTAAAACTAAAGCTAAAAAACAAAAGCATTGTTATATAGTTCATCACTGGCTTTTCTAGAACTGGGTTTAATATAAAAGCGTATTGAAGAAGTTAAAGGAAGTTAAATCCATACACTTTTAAATAGCTTATCACTTCCACCTAATATGATTTGGTATGTCTACCAGTATTCATAAATCAAGCTGTAAGAACAATAATGAAGTTTTTTTTTTTTTTTTTTTTCTGTTTCTAAGATAATTTTGTGACTGGCTCCATTTTAGAATAGACTTTCGAGATCAAGTGAAAATTTTACAAAAACAATGTATGTATATACATATAAATTTTTTCAAATCATTCTTCAAAGGTTAAACAATAGGTTTGAGTAATTGTTTACTAGCATTATCAAAAGTACAGAAAAGTAAATCATACAAATAGTATCATACTAACATTTGATTGTGCATACAAATTTAAGAATGACTGAGGTGCCCTTGCTTCCCATGTGTATAACATACTTTGCCAGAAATTGTACTTTTTAGAAATTAAGTTGCTTTCATATTTCTAAAGTGATTAGACTGCCACACTTTAGTATGAGTCAGTCTGACGGTTGTTTTCTTTTTAAAAGCTTAATTAAATCCATCTGATCTGACTAATTGGGAGTTTTGATGAGGAGAGAAGAGGAAAATAAATGACAATATTGTGGCATCCTTCTCTGGGTTAGACATTCCTAGATGTGATGCTGAACTTTGGGGCTTTAGGGTAACTAAATAGAAGCATCAGACAAGTATGGAGAGTTGATACCCAGATGTAAGTGAATTAGTGAGACAAAATGATAAACGGATACTAAAGATGGCATATACTTCTTACTTGAAATATTGTCTAGGAGTGTCCCTGTCTGTTGAGCAATGTTTATCTCTGAAATATCCCCTTCTCTTGAATAGTCTCAAAAAGGCCTGCTTAGGACCCAATCTTTAAATAACATTACATTTGTACATCAAAAATTAAGGTTTAGAAAATATTTTTCTTAGTTAAAAAAAAAAACAAAACACATCCTTCTAGTAATGTTTTGGGTTCTCAGCGTTAGTTTCAGTATTCATGCGGTAGACCTTTGTTCACTTAGTACACCATTATCATAATCCATAAATGTTTAAAAGAATAACAAATATGTAGCAAGAAAGGAAAGGAAATATGCTTTATGTGATAAAGCTCAAGTAAAAATCAAGAAACCATCAAATGAGTGAAAAATATTCTCTGTATGTCAGAGAAATGTTAACTAGCAAATAAATTTGATTTGTTTTTGGTCCAAAGTTAGATATGTGAGAAACCCATTTACTTATGACAGAAATATGCTGAGTCTTCAACTCTGTTTGAAACCTAGTTAAATCATGTTTTTGGTAAGATTTAATTGCCAATACACACTGTATCCCAGGACTTTATAGCCAGGTACAGCATCAGAGATATGTTGCTAAGGTAAATAGTCCTCTTTTTTACATTTCAAAACCATGTAGGGCACAACTTAGATTAAAGAAAAGCGCAATGTTTGGATTTCATTTATTCAGTTTTGACTCAGTTTTTGAAAAAAAAAAAAAGTGATATGTCTTCATCTTAAAAACTTGTATTTCCTTGGTTACTTCACACATATTTCAGTTTTGAATTAACAGAAAACTTTATATTAGTGGGGAAAATCAAAGCCTCATAACAATAGCATTTCATCACTCAGAAAATTTGGAGACTAAGATAATTTTAATTTAAAATAAGCTTTTAAAATTATACACCAAACAAAAAAATGAATTAAAGCTACAATTTTCCACAAGCTTCGATTCACAGAAATAAGAGAATTAATGAGGTGAGCAAACTAATTGTAATGACAATTTTAAAATAGAGTAGATCATACATTTCTCACTGCCTTAGAAGAAACTCAAATGCTAAATAGCACCAGAAATTCAGATTATTTTCGATATTCATCATTTTAACAGTAAAATATTTATACATCCATTTATTGTCTGAAGTTAGCACAACACTCAACTTTTTTTTTTTTTTAGATCCTGAGTTATTCCATATGCAGTCCAACACTTACAATCATTAATCCTCAGAAAAATGATCTGGAAGAGAAGGAAGCTTCACATTATTGATTTGGCATAAACACTGTATTTTGAGATAAGCTAAGCAAATCAAGGCAGGTATCTCATTGAGCAAAGAAAAGTCAAAACTAACTTATTTATTAGAAATTTTGGTTCTATTTAGATACTAATGACTCTATTCCACGAGAAATTTGGGTTCTTAAAAGAATACCAACCTCAGGTTGGCTAATGCCAACAAAATTATATAGGAAAACTAGAAAATATTCTTGCAAACTCTCTAGTTTTTGGAAGCATTTTTACCCCCTGGGGCGAATATAAAATAAAAATAACCTTCTGTTAACTCTGGAATCTTTCGGGAAAGGATGTCTGGCCTCTCCTCTCCCTCTATTGGCAAGCATATAAAACAAACCTTTCTTCTGCCTCTCTTTGGGCTAACACAATCAGTTTGAATAGGAGAGGAAAAGAACAACCACGTACCTGGAGAGTGAGAAGCACCTGGCTTTACAAGAGATGAGATGAAACAGGAAAGTAGAGAAAAGTAGACAAAAATATGTAAGCACTTTCAAATATAATGCACAATATACAGAAAGGCTAAACTAAACAGAGAGGTTTTTTTTTTTTTTTCGCCCTAAGCTTGGTAGGGCTTGCAACATGAAAGAATACGGAAAAGTTACACATTATTACTCTCCATGTTAAGAAACGTGATTTCATCTTTCTCATGGAAACACACCACACCTTGGAACACAGTACTTTTCTTCATGCTTGCACCCAGGATGATATTTGAACTTTATCCTGTTTCCAGCTCTCGACTTCTTACAGCTAAGTGTGCCCCTTCCCACCTCGCTTCGGTCACAGAAAGAAAGCGAAAAATTAAAATAATTAAATAAAAAATCTACTAGTTATTCAGCCCAACATGGCAAAGTCTTTGGATTTCTCATTTAACATCTTTCTAGACTGTGGTCCCCAGAGGGATCTGCAAACCTTTATCTCCTAGACTTTAGCGGTTTCCATCAGCTCAGCGGGGAAGGGTGGCAAGTGGGACAATCCTGAAGGAAAAAGGAGTCACCCCCGCGTCCTAAAGTACTTGGAAGTGCTCACTCGGGTCTGCCTGGAGTCTGTGCTGGTGCAACTCCGCCGTCCTCCAGTGAAGTCCCAGAAGCGGCCAAGTTTAAAGTGAAACCAGGAGGGAAGCACTTTCTCTTCCTGTCCCTCTGGGAGTCCAAGACCTCACTTCTCAGGTTTTCGCCTGGAAACCTGATTTCTCCACTACGGGAGACAGATAACCACAGGGGAAGCGTTGATGGTTTTAGTGGAGATTTTCCCGGCCTTCGGCGGTGGTCTCACCCTTTGGTGTATTTGTGTGGAGTCTCGCCATGCAGTCCCCCTGCTTTGCGGAGTTTGACCCTTGGGTTCGCCAGCTCGAATCATCCAGCGCCGCCTCAGCTACTATGAAGACCCTCGGAGTCCCGGACTCTGGATCCAGCGCCGCCGGTCGCCCTGGAGGGAGGCAGCACGGCGGGAAGTGCTGCTCCGGAGTCGCGCTTCTTCCGAAGAAAGCAGCTAGGAACGTTGAGCGTATTTCTAAACCCAGGATTGGACCCGAGTTAGCGGGGCGGAGAAGGGGACGCCGAAGAGAAGAGGGAGGAGATGAGAGCAATTTCCAACCCAAGAACTCCACCCCTTGGGTTGTTCCCCGAAAGAGGCTGTCGTGTGGGTTCTGTTTACGCGTGGGTGTACCTGTGCACGCTCGGGTGAGCCCGTAGGTGTGCTCGAGTGTATGTGCGGGTCTACACCCGCAGGACAACGGCAAAGCCTGGGAGATTGCTATTGGTAGCAAAATACGAGAGTGCCCCATTCAAGGCGGCCACCAGCTCCTTTGCCAGGAAGACACCCTTATTAACCAGCTTCCTTTTGCAACCCTCAACTGTTTCGTTCCCTTTTGTTTCTGACTGGTATAGGGTCCAGCCAGGAACAGCAGAGAGGGGAGGTGCGCGCTGGAGCCGGAGACCTGGAGCCGGAGACCACGTGCTGGTGAACCTGTCAAAAGGAAGAGAAACGGTTTCACCGCTCCTGCAGAAAGGAAACAGCGTGATTTCACTTGGGGTTTCCCGAAAGGAGGCCTTTCTTTCTTTCTTTTTTTACTTCCTGGATTTTCCGGACTAGAAAGGGGAGGGGGTGACGGGAAGGGGAGTGAGAACGGGGAGTCTCGGCAGAGCCGCCGGCAAAGCCAGGCCAGGGCCTAGTCTCCGCGAGACCCAGTCTAGCCCCCTCTGCCGCCTCACCTCCTGCTTCAGACCCCTTCGCTGTCCCGTAGACCTTAGTGTCCAGGCCTGATTTAGGACGGCCATTGGGCCTCTTTCTGCCCTTGACATACCAAAATGTGACCAACTGCAGACCCGTACTATCTGATGCTGAATTGAGTTGATCCCCAAATGTAAATGTACTCTTCAGCTTCCGCTCCTATCTGATTAGTAAGCAAACCACCATCCACCACTAAGGCGACACTGGAAGCCAGCCGCAGGTGACTGAGACCTCAAGGCCATAGCCCTCCGTCTCAGCCCTTCCCGGCGGGTTAAATCTAATGACTTTTCCCACCGCCGTTAATAGCCGCAGCCTGACCCAGTGATACTTCTTGATTCTGTAAACGCGAGGCAGTGGGCAGTTAGCAAGTTCTCCTTCGCAAGAGGCTGGGGACGCCCCTGGAAGTTCGCCTTCTTTCTCCAGGTTTTCCGCCTTCTCCCCTCCCCCCTGCCTGCAACGCCCCCGCGCCTCCCATGCCCAGGGATTTGCTGGCGCTTTGCTGGCAGTCTCCGCGCGCCCTGGGTAAATCGGCTTGGAGCCTGCCTGGCTGGAAGGCGCGAAAGAGGAGTGCGGCGCGGCGGCCCGGGCCCGGGGTCTCGCCTGACTCTCGGGGTCTGGGCAGCGCGGCCGCTCCCGTCACTGCGGCGAGGGCCGGGCCCACGGCCGCGCGCCCGCCGCCGCCGCCGTCGCCACCTCCATGCTGCAACGCAGAGCGCAACTCCTCCCTGCCCTGCGGCTGCCGTTGCCCTCAAGCGCTGCCGCCGGGAGCCTGGCTGCGGGATCTGCTCTGGCCGCGGCCGCAGCCTGGGACCTTGGCTGTCAGCACCGAGCCAGAGCCGCGGATTCGTCCTAGAGTCTCGGACAGCGGGCGGAGCGTTGTGTGCAGCGGCGCGCAAGAAGGCGACGAGCGTGTTCAGAGCGGCTGGAACCGAGAACTGTGTGTGCGTGCTTGCGCGCGTGTGTGCGTTGTGTTTACCCGTGTTTTCCCTTATTCCTTCGAGGATGTGAATGGCTTCGCAGCTGGCTGGTCCCTTAGGATTCTTGACTTTGGGGAGCTCTGGGCTGTGAACACAACTCACCCATATAATCCATTCTGCACGGTCGGTTATATCAGGGAGGAAAAAAAAAGCGCAACTGGACGGGGGTGGGGCAGAGCAACGAAATCTTCTGGAAACACACACACTGACACACTCAGGACAGAGGAAGAATGAAAGACCTGGGAAGACTTTCATAACCTTCCTGCTGGCCCTTCTGACTTCCGGAAAGATCCTGGATGTTTTCTACCTTTTCAAGTCATCTTGCCATCTATCTAGTGTTTTGTAAGGCGCTCTCCAGCTCGCTTTGTGTGTGTGTTTGTGTGTGTGTATGCGCGCGCGGGCGCCGATCTGATACATTTAACTGTCTTTTATCCAACTGCCCAGAAGCAAATGTGTTACTCGGCGCTGCCCCTCCATGCCCGAGTTCTCGCAGAACGCGGAGGACGTCCAGAGCCATTTCTCCTGCTGGATTCCGAACGGCTGCCCGGTTGTGGACTAAGGTGTGTGGATCCTTTTACCCAGAGTCTTGGAAGGAGCCAGGATTAACCTGCTTCCAGGTACATCGCAAGGTCACCACAGGGTCTTGCAGTCGTCTTGTTTCTGTGCATACAGACCTTCCTGTCTTGGCCAGAAGGATATTCACGTTTCCCTCCGCAGTATTTGAAGCCAAAAGTTAAGTCCTTCGAGCTGGTTTGCTGTACAAACAAGGTAACGAAGATTGCTTTTCAAACTGCTTAACAGAATCCCTGACTCCTCCTGAGTCCTTTCCCGGCTCCCTCCTCCCCACCAAAATGTCACCAGCTCTTGAATCGTGTGGATTTGGGTTGATGGAGAACTTGAAGGAAACGTAATCAGACGGTTATGCCAGACCACTCTCTTTGCTGCCCGCGGTCCAGTGGGCATCGAAGTGGATCTTGAGAAGGACCGGTCCCCTCCCCGCTTCTCCTTCCCCGTGCGGCGCTGGTTGTGCGTGTGTAAGTGTGAGTGCGAGTGCGCGCACGCCCGGCTGTGAGTGTGTGAATGTGAGAGAGAGCGTGTGTGTGTGCGCGCGTGTGTGCGTGCGCGGCAGCCCTGCCTCTGTCCGCTCCCCGGGCGCGGATCTGCGGGTTTCAAGGGGTGATCGCCGCGGTTCCCCCACCCAGCGCGACCTACGGGCAGCGGCGGCAGTGGCAGGAGCCGCCTCTCCGACTCCCTAGGATGCGGATGCTGAGCTATGGCAAAGGGCAGCGAAGTGACGAGCGAGACCCGCGTAGGACTGTGAAAGCCACCTGGAGCCACCTTGCCGGGATTGTACCTGCGGGCAGAAAGTCCTCCTACGATCGTCTTTTCCCCTAGAGGCACCAGGTAACAAGCAAACGACTACCCGCCTCACCCAGTTTCCTTCTGATCTTATTTCTAGTGTCTTATCTGCATTGCAGGCTACTTTACTTATTAATGTTTTGAAAATCATTAGGAAGGGCTCGATACGTATCCAAGGGCGCCTGCTCTGTGATATTGTAATATAATTTCTGCTAGGTAGAATATAAATCTATACTTGAGCACTTAATCTAACAGTGAAAGCGAAGGGAATATGGTTACGCTCCACCCTAAATGATATTTTTGAGAACTAGGCGTGTTGAACCTGTCTGAAGATGCCAGAGATTAAAATCCAGTGTTTCCTTCAGGCTGTGGTTACCAAGGACCATTTAGTAGCCAAACCTCCCCAGATTGGGGGAGGTGGGGGGAAGAGGGTGTTGGTTTCCACCCATCATTTCAGCTAAAGATCCTTTTGACCGTTATCTACCTCTGCTGCAGGTTGTTTTCCTTTCTCGTTGTGTGCGAGCTTGCCAGATCTTTTAGTAATCTTAAATTACGCATATGGAGACTTTGATCCGAAATGGAGTTTTCTTGGAACTTGCTTTGCGTGGAAGCGAGTTCATTGTCCCGGGTGTGTGTTTTGAGAAATGGTGTTTAACTGCCAGGGTTTGCTATGTAGCAGAATAAATGCATCAAAGAGTCATTTTTATATCTAGGGAAACGAGGCTAACAACATATCCACCACCCAACACCATCCCAGCTGTATTGTCTCGGTTGCGAAGAGGGACTGTGTGAGCTTTTTTTTTTTAATCTCTACATAATGTTATGTGAAAATTCTCACCAGTGCTTTGAAGTGTAAGGAGCAGGTCGGATTTGCGACTCCTTAATGAACATATTGGGTCTGATATGTTAAAATGGAGATTCCCAGAGTCAACTGAGGCAAAGCAATTTTAGTTAACTTGCAATGCCCCTTACTCTCTCGCCTTTTTTCATTTGCTTTTCCCATCACCTCTGTGTCCGTCCCCTACAGAAAATTTCATTCGCTTCTCGAGGGCATTTAGGATTAACAAGATAAAGCACTTCCAAAGTAGTCTTATCAATGTTTCATTCGATAGTGAAGACGGTCTGAATAATTCAGCTAAGGAGTGTTCGCTTGTCTCTCGCCTCCCAGAGCTGCCTGCTGACTGCGCCGAGCAGGAGATTTGGCGCGGCCTGAGTGCAAGGCGCCCAGCTCCTAGAGGCAGTGACCCGGGCTGCTCCGGGGGATTCTCTTTGCTGAAGCCACCTAGGAAGTGCAGGGGCGCTGCCTTCTTTTCCTCTGCTCGCTGCGTTTCTATAGATAGCCATATGATGGCATTTGCAGACTATGAGCTGGCCGCTAGCTGCTCTCGCTGTCCCTGCGAGCTGACGTCCCCAACTCCTCCTCTCTAGTCTGGGCTCGGCTGCTGCTGCAACCCTTGCAGGCTGGTGGTGCTACAAGGCCACGTATGCAGCGCGGGCTTGGGGGCTGGGTTCTGTCACTGCAGCTGTCAGGCTGGCTTTGACACTTTCCTGAGGCAGGAGAGCTCAGCAGGCCCCTGGCAGACGGCAGGCGAATCGTGGCCAAGGTGGCTGCCTGGATATGAGAGGACGGAGGGGGGTGGGGGAAGACAAGTGGAGGGCGGTAGTGTCCTGCCCAATTGCCTGAGCCTACAAAACCAAAACCATATCTTC
Source organism: Trichechus manatus latirostris (assembly GCF_000243295.1). Taxonomy (NCBI): domain Eukaryota; kingdom Metazoa; phylum Chordata; class Mammalia; order Sirenia; family Trichechidae; genus Trichechus; species Trichechus manatus. The sequence goes on from NW_004444196.1 coordinate 946,769, forward strand.
TCAATCCCTGTCTGTCTCTTACACACACACACACACACACACACACACTTCTCCCTAAATGAATATTAAAGATCATGGGAAGCAAACTGACTGGACATTCAACTGCACAATTTATGATTTATCAGGATTAAAAAGCTGAAGCTAAGTGTATGTTTCCTATTGTCCACCCCGCCCCCCCACCTTGTTGTTGTGTGCCATCAAGTCTATTCTGACTCATAGCGACCCTAGAGGACAGAGTAGAACTACCCCATAGGATTTCCTTGGTTGTAAATCCTTACAGAAGCTGACTGCTACATTTTTCTCCCCTAGAATGGCTGGTAGGTTCCAATCACTGACCTTTTGGTTAGCAGCCAAGTGCTTTAACCACTGCACCACCAGGGCTCCTACTGCTTGCATAGAAGTCTAAAAATAGATAGGCATTTAGAAGGAGCTAGACTAGGAATTTTCTTTTCTCTTTCTTTTTTTTAAATTTATTTGTAATTTCCCTATCACTCAGAAAATCCTAGACAGAAAGCTGATTTTAGAATGCTAAAAATCTGATCAAGGACACTTCTTTGTCCCCTAAATTCCCCTAGACTATTATTGCAAAAGAAACTAAGACTCAAAATATTTGTCGTATGTGTCTAGACTGTGCGCAAGAAAGAAGGAATAATGGTGAAGAAATAATAGATGTTTGGGGAATAATGTTTTTCCTCTACCTCTTTCCTCCTTCCACTTCCTTCTGGCCATTTCCCACTAAATATTTAATCTTTTACAGGTTAAGTCTTGTCTTTGCGTCTTCATCCTCAGGAAAGGCAAAGCAAGTGTATTAACTGGTTGTTGAATGCTCCGAAGACTAAACTTAGATTATGGTGTGATTCATGTTTAAAAAGGCCATTCCTTGGTTCAGACTGGAGTTAGGTTAAATGTGATAACCAAATGGAGGTCCTAGCACAGAAGGTCTTCAACAATGGACATGTCTGCCTCTCTTCCCTTCTCCCTTGCCTGGAGAGATGAAGACATTGCAGATCAGTTTGGAGATACCTGTCCTTGTTGAGTGCTGTCTGTAGATTGAGCTGGCCTGGCTCAATGGCCTAGCTAACTGATGAGTTAAGACAGTCAGGTGTTGGAGGAAATTAACCAGCAACAGCCTCCTTCCTTTGAGTCCTCTTTTGGTCTCTTAAGGGGCAGAACAATAGGAAAGTCAGGACACCCATGGGAACAGAAGTGAGCAGATAGTCAGGTGGAAGAAGTCACTTGATCCCTGTCCCCCAGACCATTTCTTTCAGTCATTTTTTTCTTTCTCTGTCCAAGAGAAGAATGACCTTGAACAACACCAGTCTTCTGTGCTTTACACACCTCTTTTCTTCCCTCAAACATGTTATATATATATATGTATATATATATATATATGAACACACACACTTATTTCTTATTCTTGAAATATGAGATTGCTGTGCTGGTGTGTTTTAGGAGATGTTAATCAAGTTATTTCACTGACTGATACTAGCCAGGGGTGATTTTCTTTCCTTTTTCTCAAAAGGAGATAGCAAGGGCTGTGATTACATGAAAGAGAATTTCCCCGCCCTTATTCCTTCTTCCATTATTTTTGTCTCCTCTAACATTACATGAATTCTTGGTGTTAAAGCAGTGTCTGGTCATGGCATTGTTGTTTAAATGACCATTATATGTTATACCGACCTTTCGTCTTTTCATGAATGACCACCATTTCCCTTTGTCCATTTAAACTAGTGTTCTGCTTCGTCTTGCTGCTTGAAGCAGTTTTGGCTTGGTAGTTTTGCTGAGTTTTCTTGTTGGTGAAATTAAGATCTTGCTTTCTGCTGATACTGTTGCTGTGCTGTTATGTGAATGGATGCACTCTTTGCAGATATCCAACAATGTCTCTGCCTGTCCATAAAACTGTTCAGTTTTGGGAAGTGGAATGTACCGTAAATAAGATGTTAGTAGGTATTTTTACCAATTTGGGGGTTGGAGTAAAAAGTTACATGAAATTTTCCAGGGGCTTAACGAGCTATCTGTTAGCTCATTCCAGTGCTTTTTATTTTCCGTTTACTCAGAAATGTAACATACTGGCGTTAGTCTTTGGAGTTTTGTGTATAGTATAATCAGTTCTAAGTTTTATGTTTAATTGAAAAACAAACATACAAATTTAAGCAGTTTAGATGTAATTGTAACCCCCTAGGATACATGACTAACAGGTAATTTTGCTAAATCATTCCACTGACACACATGTACATAGCTCTGTTGTGTTCAATAAACCTTGAGTGTGAGGCTGCTTAGTGTATTTCTACAGCCCACATTTTTATTCCTGTGGCATCCCTCAATCATTGAGGACTATATAGAACCTAAGGCAATATAATTTGTCCATTACGTGGTGTGTGCATGGAGAAATTAAGAAGTATTATGTTTATAACTATCGAAGCCATTGTGGTTAAAGGTGAAGCGTGTTTATTATGCATGATCAATGTAAATTGTATGTTATTGTGGAAATTTCAGCTTCATATAACGGGATAGAAATATAAGAATTTAATTCAGAGATAGCTAATGCTACTTTTAAGCTTTTACATCACAGTGTTCTGATAGCTACCATTCTGACAGAATGCTTTTTACTGAACTATGACATAATTTAATACTAATTATGAAGATGGTTAACAAGTGATAGAAAGTTACAATGTAATTACATGGTTACATAAATAACTATAATTTTACTGATACTGAGTAAACCATATGAAAAGGCTTTATTATTGGAACTACAAACTACATTTGCAAGATTTCTCAGAAATTGACTTTGATAACTGATAGTTATTAAGTTTCATGGTCACGTTGGGAGGAAAATGCCTATTGACCAATTTGGATCTTCCTAGAAAATACATCTTTTTATAAAACAAATCTTTAAAATCTTAAAGCTCATGCTATTTTTATTGTATATTCTTTGTGAGAGCATAGGTATAATTTATTGTTTAAAAAATCTTCCAATGAAATATTTTGAAATTGGTGTTGTTATAATCCTTGTGAAGAACAATTGCAGAATTGCTATCGAAAATTGAATCTGTTTTAGATCTTACAACAAAAAAGGCTTGAGAGAAGAAGTAATAAGATAAATAATTGAAGTTACATGATCCTTTTCACCAACTCTGGGAGCTAATTCTGAATTTTTAAAAAAAGAATCAAAGAAATCTCTAATTTGTTCAATACTCTATCAGAAATAGTATTTTTAATCAGGACTAGAAGCCACAATAATGCTGTTTATCTTAATCTATTTTCACTTTGCCCTCTGCAGCTCTTTTGAGGAAGTTCTGAAGAGCCCTTAAGGACACACTTCAGTTACTCTCTGGGATTTATTCCCCATGTTGACTTCTCTTTTCCTGTCTTGAAGTAGGTTTTTTGTGGATCTTAGTGATACCACCTCCGAAGTTACAAGACACTTGCATGAAAGTGATTAACTAGTGGGATCATATCGACTTTGTACTCATGAAAGCTAACTTTCTCTTACCGTATTTATAAGTATAGACTGTAGTGTTTTTATTATTAATTAACTTTTTATTATTTTTTCCCCACGGTGAGAAAATTAGTCAGGTTATTAAAGGATTTATGTGTACTTGTTTTATTAGTACTGCGGCATCTACGTAACAACATTTAAAATGCATATAATTTATATTGCAACATTGAATACTACATTGAGTAGTGTATCTGCTTTATTCTGTTAGATATCCTGACATTACAATTATTCCCAGGCATTTTAATACAATAAGTAAAGTTAATAAAAATGTGTTTACCTTGAAATTGAAAATTTGGAGTAATTTATAAGAATTATGTGGGGTATTTGCCGTATATTGACTGTTAAGATGTCAGGCACTTAAACAACCTTTCCCCAGACATTAGTTTCTAACCTCAAGGAACTTATTTTATAAGTAACATGCAAGATGCAAACAAAGGCAAAGGTTTGAAAGTAATTTACTAGATGCTATTTTTATTCTATTTTGCTACTTTATATTTTGTAGTAAGGGAAAAAGGAAATCGTATCCTTGTTTGTGTGGGTCATATTAGGCAGTGGTTAGAAGCATGAACTTTGGGATTCCACAAGCTTGTGTCTCAGGCTTTTGTAGTCTTGAGTAAGTCTGTTAACCTTTCTGAGCCTTAGTGTCTTCATGTATAAATTGAATCTAATAATATGATCTATGTCATAGGGTTGTCTGGAGGTTTCAGTGACAGTACATTAGGAGCTTAGCTGTTATTATCATCTTCATTTAATTATTAGTTAGCATGAGGATGAAGAAGGACACTAAAGAAGGTGGAAATTGGACAACTTCAAAGCCTAATCTTGGAATTACAGAACCTCAGGGGTGGAGGTAATACTGAAGCTCATCCATACCAAGATTCACACACCCCAGTGCCTTTAGACACCTGGCAGAAGATCTAAAGCAGTGAATCTGGATGGGTTTAAGAAATCGTAGGCTGGAGGTTCTCTGGTACAGTGGAGAGTGCATGATTCACCCAAGACTTTTAAACTTAAATTCACTTTAATCCTTGATGGGCCTTGGATTATGAAATTTGTGAGTAGTCCTGAAATCTCCTCAATCTTAAATTTTCTCTAAAGCATCCCTGACATGTGGTCATGTTGCCTAAGCCTGAGCTCTTTCAGTGATTCCTAAACTATTCCACCTAAAAGCAATTATATCATTTTTGCATATCTGTATCATAAATTTTTTTTTGGGGGGTGGGGCATTGGGCCAAAATCTAGCATCCTGTAGCTTCTACATAATTTAAATATGGGGGAAGGGCACACACAATAAGTCTAATACATTTATTTAACTTTTTTATTTTATTGTTGTAGTTTAAGTGAAAGTTTACAATTCAAATTAGTCTCTCATACAAAAATTTATACATACATTGTTATGTGACCCTAATTGCTCTCCCTGTACTGTAACAGCACATTCCTCCTTTCCACCCCGGATTTCCTGTGTCCATTCAACCAGCTCCTGACCCTCTCTGCCTTCTCATCTCACCTCCAGACAGGAGCTGCCCATTTAGCCTCGTGTATCTACTTGAGCTAAGAGGCACACTCTTCACAAGTATCATTTTATGTCCCATAGTCCAGTCTAATGTTTGTCTGAAGAGTTGGCCTCGGGAATAGTTTTAGTGCTGGGTTGACAGAGAGTCCAGGGGCCATGCTTTCTGGGGTTCCCCCAGTCTCAGACCATTAAGTCAGGTCTTTTTACTAGAATTTGAGTTCTGCACCCCACTTTTCTCCTGCTCCATTAGGGACTCTGACTGTGTTCACTGTCAGGGCAGTCATTGGTGGTAGCTGGGTACCATCTAATTCTTCTAGTCTCAGGCTGAGGCAGTCTCTGGTTTATGTGGCTCTTTCTGTCTCTTGGACTAATACTTTCCTTGTGACTTTGGTGTTCTTCATTCTCCTTTACTCCATGTGGGTTGGGACGAAATGATGCATCTTAGATGGACACTTGCTAGCTTTTTATGACCCCAGACACCACTCACCAAAGTAGGATGCAGAACATTTTCTTCATCAACTTTGTTTTGCCAGTTGACCTAGATGTCCCCTGAAAGCATGGTCCCTAGACCTCTGCCCCTGCTACTCTGTCCGTTGAAGTGTTTGGTTGTATTCAGGAAACTTCTTAGCTTTGGTTGAGTCCAGTTGTGCTGAATAAGTCTAATTCTAATGAAAGTACTTAAGTATTTGAATTGAGTTTTTTGATGTCCCCACTGCATTGGTCTGCTCATGATTAAACATACTCTGGACCTAAACTGTCATGGGACAATTTTTTATACGTCATGGTTTCAAGCCCTTTTACCTTTTATGCTTAATAAATGTTAGCTATTATTAGTCTTCTAATCACCATCTTCTGGACCGGTTCCAGGTTGTCTATTTTACTTTTCATTGAAGTGTGGAACCCAGAACTGACAACCCACGTGAGTTAACTAGTGTGGAGTTGAACAGGGCATTATTTACTTGCATTCCTAGCAGAGAGAGCAAGTACATCCTGCATTCATGTCAGACATTACTATTTGATCAATTCCTTCTTTCTTGCTGAGCCTGGAAAGGGCACTGGAATCCTTAGACTATTCCTCTAAGATACTGTGACTAGTCACTCCAAGATTGGTCACAAGATTAAAAGTGTTTGCTATTCCATGTCTACAGCCTGGTAAAGATAACTGAGACTACTTTCTCAGCATTCCTATCATACTGTTTACTCCTGGTGACCAAATTACTTAAACCTTTTCCACTAAATATTGAGAGAAAAGTAACTTGTACATTGTAATGTTGTTTATAGTAAATAAGAGAAGCAATGAAGTGGAACAAGACAGGAAGAGTAGATTTTCATCTCATCCCTAGGTTATTGCCTGACTGCTTCGAGGGTTCTCTGATCTAGACACGAATGACTCAAGGCCCATTCTTTATTCTTTCAACAAACATTTATTCAACATTTAATGCATGCTTGGATACTCTGCTACCCATTTTTCCTTTGAGACACAAAAGCAAAAAAGGTATGGTTTCCACTCTGGGGAAACTGTAGTCTAGAGGGAGGAACAAAGATAATTTCAGAGAGGCAACCCTAGGCCTGAATCAGTCTTGATGTCAATTCCCAAATCTTTGCCTCTTAATTTGCCCTTGAACCTAGATGATATTGATTTCTAGAGTATTTACTAAGTTGCTGTGTGTTACTACTTACACTACTGAATACAGTAAACTAGTATTATTGAATACAATACACTAGCAGTTTCCCCAGCCTCCATATGAGGTTATCTGATTTCTACAAAGGGAAAAATAATTTGAATGCAAAAAAGAAGCTAGAGTAAAACTCCCTTTATCTGGTATCCTTGCAGAATAAGTCTTTTGGTTGTTGACATTATCCATAACCTTGAATATTAATCTTTTTGGCATCACATTTAAAAATGTTTAATAAAAGGCTTACTTTTATTGTGAGTGTAAATAGTTATTAAAATTAATGCATCAATTCTAAATATAATTGACACTTTCTTAATGACTCTGGATCTTCATTATATACATTAGTGACTGAAGTTCCTTGAAGGTTTTCAGGGATCAATCCATAACATGTTAAAGAAAGTTTGTACTGATACTAAATTTTCCCCAATGTCTACTTTTTTTTTTTCTTCTGTCTTCTCTGTATGATTTTTCTTTGTTTTCCCTTGTTCTCATGTAAAAACAATTGTCCTCAAGTGGATATCAACTCATGGTGACTCCACATGTGTGTCAGAATAGAGCTGTGTTCCGTAGGGTTTTCAATGAATGAATTTTCAAAAGTAGATCACTAGGGCTTTCTTCCAAGGTACCTCCAGGTGGACTCGAACCACCAGCCTTTCAGTTAGCAGCCAAGCACGTTGACATCTGGGGATATACTCTTTGTCAGACACTGTTGGTGTTTCCTTTTCTCTAATCCATGCAGTAACCCTATAGCTTAGATGTGACTGTCTTGATTTTATAGAGGAGCAGACTGAGGCTCGGGCCAGTTAATTGAGTTGGCTGTGATTATACAACTAGTAAATAGTAGAGCTGGGATTCAAATCATAATATTTATGAGTCTAAAGAACATGTTATATCCCTTATACCTAGGGCATTTCCCTTTTTTTCCTACCTATTTCAGCTGTTTCTTGTTGATTATTACATAAATGTGTTTATAACTGTCTTCAAGGCTGATGACTATCCTGTCAATATGCAACATATGCTTAGTTTCTTTTGCCCTTTGTGGTACTTTGTGCATTGCCGTATTTTTAGCTGGACATTTATGAAAAGGCTTTATGGTTATCCTCTAAGGGATTCTGTAGTTGTCTGCATTAGAAAGAGAAGCTTGCACCCAGAATGTGAGATGTAAGTATATACCAAAATTTTCGACTAAATTGGACCATGTGACTTTGAGTGGTTTACTCTTTCTAATTCCAAATTCTAGTCTGCCAAAGGGAATTACAAGCCATTGAAAACTAGTTGGTATGTCATAAGTAATTAAGAAATAGTTGTTCTATTTAACGCATTCCCAGGTGCAGAAGAATCATGGATTTTTGTAATGTTAGGATAGGTTAGAACTTAGAGATCAGGCTGTTCATCATTAAAACGTTTACATTTGTCTAATCGTACTCTATAGTTCACTTACCTGTTATTTCTTTGCCATGTTATTTGTGGAGGCTGCTGTTGCAGTGTTTAATGAGTGCTTTTGCTGGGTACCTCCTTCGTTTGGCATAGAGCTAGGAAGAAGTCAAGTAACAAACTCATTTTCTCAGCTTGAATCCACATTTTAATGATGTTACTTCAAAGTCAAAGGGCCTGACAGCCAGTCAAAATCTGATGCTGAATTGTAGATAGATCTTTTGGCAGGACAGATCTTTCCTAGATTAATCACTTGTAATGTGTTCCCATCTAGAATCTACTTTCTTACCACCTGTGGTGGATTCAAAATGGCCACAAATTTGTTGCAGTTCCTTCCATGAAGAATTAATGTCTGTTTCTCGTCCCCTTGAATCTGGGCTGGTGTTGTGAGTTGCTTTAAATAAGAGTTGTGGCAGAAGTGACATGCATAACTTCCAAATTTTATTATAAAGAGACTGTGTAGCTTCCACTCTTATCCTCCTAGAAAAATGTTACCATCATGTGAAGAACCCCAGGCTTCCCTGCTAGAAACAAGTGGCCCAGCTGACAGCCAGCACCAGTGGGCAGACGTGTGATTGAGGCTACTGTAGACTATCCAGACTTATTGAGCCTCCAGATGATTATAATCACATGAGTGACTCCAGGTGTGATACCAGCAGAAGAACCACCCAGCTGAGGCCAGCCCTAATTGCTGACCCACAAACCATGAAGAAAGAAAATGATTGTTATTTGAAGCCAGTAAATTATGGAGTAGGAATAGATAAGTGAGCACCTCTATGCCACCGCTAGCCACTATGCCTCTTTTGGAAGACAATGCTGCATCCCCCTTTTATGAAGATCTATTTTAAATAAATATTTGTTAAATATCTGCTATATTTAGGAATGTTGCACCTCCATCCATGGATTAATTGATTTTTGAACTGAAATATATGTTTTTTTCTTAAGCCTTTGGAAGTGTTTGTTAATTCCTCAGGAGGTGACTTTTCCTAAAATATTACCTAACAAGGCTGAATGAAAATGATAATTAATTTTGATTTGCCTTGTTTTCTAATATAGCTTCTTATCGCTGCATTAGAGAAGCTTCCCTGAAAAGGTTGTCCTTTTGTCCCAGAGATTATGCCATCCACCTAAAGCCTGAGTGAGAATTTGGCTTTGTTTCTCCAAGTTGCATTTGGGCTTAGTCTGGTTGAGAGTGACCTTTGGTCATTCCTTCAAGATTTTATTTTACCTTCTAATTATATTTTAGTGATTCATGTTTACTATTCACTTCTTCTGTAAATTAAATTTAGATTGCACAATTACTTTATTCTGGGACCTTATAACACACCTCATTTTATTTAATAACATTTTCATTTATGTATCAAATTACAGGAATTTGACATACTGTTACAGGCGCAGGATATAGGCCATAGGGCAATACAATTATAGTGGTTTTATGACTTTCTGATTGTTATTTATTTTTTAAAATAAACACAAATGAATATAGTCAATTTCAGTGTTTTTGCACTGAGTCAAAGAGAGAAATTTGTAAGGGAGTATATGGGACTGACTGCATGTCATATTCATCTGAATTTTTTTCTACAAAGATATTTTGTAATTATTGTTTTGAAAGGCTTCCTGGAAAATGGTGAAGCGAAACATTTAATTTACATTTTCTCTCTTATTTTTTACTGTGGTTTTAGAATTTAGGATAAGATAGGTAATCTATTTGTGTTAATTATTCGAAATTTCTACTAGTGAATTTTTAAATAACCAGACAGTTATTACATCTGCTACATGCTGTGATTTACATAAAAGCTATTTATCTTACCATGCTGTGTATCAGTTTCCTTACCTGTAAAATGCATGCAAAAGGCTTGTTGCAAGGAGTAAGTGAAGTAATGCATTCACAACATTTTACATGTTGGCTAGCGAATAATGAAATGCTCAACCAGCGCTTGCAATTATTATTACTATATGTTGAAAATAATAAATTTACAGTGGTATGCAAAGAATAATGACAAACATTCTTATATTTATAGCACAGTTGCTTTTCTTTAAATACGTATCCTCATATTTCACAAATTATAGTATAATATTTGGCCTGAATAAATTGTTAGCTTCCACATCTCTTCCAACTTCATTCTGAAGAGGCCTGGAGATGAAGCAGTTTTCTAAGACAATATAAAAGCAATTTTTTGTTTCCAAATGAATGCAGAAATTTAAAAAATAAATAAAAATAAGGAAAACTTTTATAGCAGATCTAGAATACCTAAATATTGGTAAACTAGCTGGGATAATATTTTAAAAGCAACATCCCAAATAGTATATAGCCTTTAGGACACAGTTAGAAAAACTGAGGGTAATAATTATTTCATCAATTATTTGTTAAGCAGGGCTGATGCAGGTTGTATGGGACTTTAAGGCTATCAAATCTGGGGGAACTTTTGAAGAAAAGTAATGTAAAATTACAAACACAAAAATTAGGTAAGGTGCCTTGGAAAGGGCCTGCCTATTTATCATTATTTTCGTGGCACTTCTGCCCCCTTTATTAAGTATATGTTCAAAGGAGAAAAGGAGTAACTCTCATTACCTTTTTCTGTTGGGAAAAATTGAACCTACCAGCCTCTCTATGGGAGAAAGATGTGATAGTCTGCATCTGTAAAGATTTTTATTTTTGGAAACCGTATGAGGCAGTTCTGTTCTGTCCTATAGAGTTGCTATGAGTTGAAATTGAGTGGAAGGCAATCGGTTAAGCTTGTTAGAGTGCAAATTGTGTGACCAGCATCCTATAGCATACGACTTTTAGCACCTAGAATTAAGGTTGGAAAATAAGATTGTATCACTTAGGACTCATTTAGCTGCAAGTAGAAATACCAACACAAATTGGCTTCAGCATTAAAGGAATTTCTTGATTCACACAACCAAAAGCCTAAAACAGCAGGGTTATCTTCAGGCACAGGTGATTCACTGTCAAAATAGTTGAAAAAACCAGGTTCCATCTTTCAACTCTCTTTCCTCTCTGTTGGTTTCTTTCGCAGACTTGGAAGCTGTAGCTTCCACTGTAGCTCCACATCATCATACCACCAAGTCCAAAGGCTGAGAGAGAGAGAGACAGAGGAGGGAATGGAGCTGGGGGAAGAGGGAGAGAGAGAAACTACTGCTTTTCAGTCCCAGTTGTTTGACTTGTACCTCTTACCAAGTTTCTGGAACTGGTTAGGAGTCAAGTCACTGCTAGGTTTATCTACCCTTTCTTTCTTCCTATCTTTCCTCTCTCTTTCCACACTTCCCTCCATTTTTTCTTTCAGAATTACTTTCTCTGAACAGCCACTTTCCTATTCTTTATGTGAAATTCAAAAGCCAGTGCAGCTTTAGTGAAATTTTAACATTTGCTATTATAACCTGTTTTTTTCTGCTTTAATATTTCTTAGCAAGTTTTGTTATTTTAGGGAAACAAATTGTTAAATGTCAGGCCACAGACTTACTGTAAAATCTTTTAAATTAATGGGTTTAATAGAATTCTACAACAAAGAAAATTGCATCTGTCTCTCGCTGAGAAGTTAAATAACACCTATATTATCTGTACAATCCAAACTTTGTCTCTTACTCTGATAAAACAGTAAGAAGCCATTCATATATATGTTTTATCAGTATATCTACATACTTTCATATAGGCTTATTTATTTTTTCATTAAATACTAAATCTCGATTAATATATATTCTATATATGAAGCACTTACTAATGAAGATCAAAGGCTACAGCCTTCAGTATGGATTACACCTTAACATAATGAAAACAGAAATCCTCACAACTAGACTAATAAGCAACATCATGATAAATGGAGAAATATTGAAGTTGTCAAAGATTTCATTTTATTTGAATCCACAATCAACACCCATGGAAGCATCAGTCAAGAAATCAAACAACGTATTGCACTGGGCAAATCTGCTGCAAAAAACCTCTTTAAAGTGTTGAAAAGCAAAGATGTCAGTTTGAGGACTAACATTCACCTGACCCAAGCCATAATATTTTCAGTCATCTCATATGCATGCAAAAGCTGTGTAGTGAATAAGGACGATCTAAGAAGAATTGATGCCCTTGAATTTTGGTGTTGGTAAGGAATATTGAGTATACCGTGGACTTCCAGAAGAACAAACAAGTCTGTTTTGGAAGAAGTACAGCCAGAGTGATCCTTGGAAGCAAGGATGGCAAGACTTCTCACGTACTTTCGACATGTTGTCAGGAGGGACTAGTCACTGGAGAAGAACATCGTGCTTGGTAAGTTAGAGGGTCAGCAAAAAAGAGGAAGACCTTCAGCGAGATGGATTGACACAGTGGCTGCAACAGTGGGCTCAAACATAGCAACAATTGTGAGGATGGCGCAGAACTGAGCAGTGTTTCGTTCTGTTGTACATAGAATCGCTATGAGTCCAAATCGACTCGACAGCACCTAACAATGAGAACAATAATATATTATACTTTTCATAGTTATCACACTTGAGATGAAAACTGACTAAATTCTAAGCTAACTGGTAGTGGAAATATAATCATATTTTGTTCATTTAAAATAAAATGAAGTTAGTAAAATTACAAAAGAGAAAATGATAATGGCTGAATTATAGATTTTTTTTTTTTTGAGTCTCAGGTAGCTACTTATTCTCTTTATAAAACAGAGCACACACAACTAGTAAATAATTAGGTAACTTTTGTCTGTGTTATCCTCATCTATTTTCAACTTTCCCAAGTATAGCACTCGCCATTAAGATTTATCCATCTCTGGAAGTCACATTTTTTTTATGATAGGGATACATTCATATTTTCCTATCAACTTCCTTTTTAATTTTATATTATAATTTATTTTCAGGTTATAGGTGGTGATAATTTTAACCCTGACAAATAAATAAAACAGCTAAAATTAATACCTTGGGGATTTTGAAAACTTTCTTGGTGCTTGCTTACCTATTAACTGGCATATCAGAAAAGTGATCAAATCTGATTACTTTGTTTATAAGGGAAATTCAGCATAATGCAGTTACTGGCATATGCACTATTTTAAGTGGTTTTGAGATCAGTTTTAATAATCAATTTTCAGTGTCCTTGATATAAAGCTGTATAAAGAAATAAGGAAAAGTATAGCCTGACTCTCTAGACTTAATTGACTGCTGTGGGCAATATCTACTCAAATTATTATTATTTTTAAATTGTACTGGGCTGGCTTCTTAAGGTATCATACAATTTTGAGAAGTTCGATATACATCTTCATTTTAGTTTACTCTATTTAGTGGTGATATAAACACAAAAGTCTTCTTTTCATAGTCAATTTTTGTTTAGAGTACTCTGAAATTTGTTAATTAATTATGGTGAAATCACAACTCTGCATTCTGCATTGGAAGGAAGTTGATGGAATCCTCTGAAGAAAATAATGCAGTGTGGTGGACCTCTCACTGCTCCTGTTTCCTCTAGTGTAACATAACTAGTTTAATCAATTACATATGCAATGATAAGTTCCTGAGTTACAAAGGAGGAGGTGGTTTCTGGGCCACCATATATAAGGTATTTTGATGTCAGATACTTTTGAAATTCAGTACCTAGATTTTGAAACAACGTCAGTCCCTTACTTCACTATGTGCAGTACAAAATCCATAAATTTTACTAGATAGGCATACTTTAGAATATTTAATCTCTTTTGAGTATAGTCCAAGACATTGCACTTTAAATCCTTTTAATCAGTATAGACTGATAATTTGAATGGCTGGTTAGTTTTATTGCAATTAGCCCTTTTGTAGAATTATCACTGATATTATTTAATTAAAATCAGTAATAGATCATTCATAGTTGTGAACAAGGAGGATATGCTGTAATGTGATGTATCATTTTCACCCTCTTCAGATCATTTTACAGAGGGGACAAACATTCAGCAGGAAGGTTATCAGCAAAAATAGAATATAGCAAGAGACATAAAAATAGCACTGTCTTCCCTGTGTTTTTCAGTTGGGTAGAACACTCATTGTATGATTCTGCAAGAAATCTGCAAAGTGCTGTGAAGACGCACTGTTAATTGAGGTAACCTTGAGCTTTTTGAAGTGTAACCAGTGACAGATTAAGGTGACGCTTTGAATAAGCGATGATTGAGTTATGAAATGTTGTTACTGTACATCACTGCTGGAGACCTTAATTGAAGTACAGAGTCTAACTAAACCGACAACAACAGAGCAAAACAAACAAAAAACTATCATACTGACTTTTTATATCAGTTTTGTCACAGCTCACAAAAAAAAAAAAAAAAAGAATTTACAACTTTTCCCATTCCCTTCTTTTGTTCTTCTATTTGGATGAGACATAGATTGGCCTTTCCTGATTTTTATTTATTATTATTATTATTGTTTCATTTGTCTTAGTTTCAGAAAAATTGATTATTCTCTTCCCCCCCCCAAAAAAAACAAAAAACTTTAATTACAGGTACTCAGTTGCCAGTTTAATTTTTAATGAGGCAGCTGTAAAGATACACTTTTTGCTAGTTTATCTTCATTCTTTTTTTTTAAGATATGGATTGCTTTGTTATCTTCATCATGATTATTTAGAAATAATCATCATGGATATTTAGAAATACATTATTGACCCAGTAAGAATACAACAATTATGACTGCATTTCTTTATATAGTACTTTGTAGATTATAGACCACATTTTTTTATATAGTACTTTGTATAGGGCTCCAACATTATTAAAAATAATAGGATCAAGATACGGCTTTCAAATTTAGCCTGTACATAGACTTGCACAGGTTAAACGTGTATTACAAGAAAGTTTATTGCAGCATGGTTTGTAATAGCAAAAATACAACTACAAAACTCTATGCAACCTAAGTATCCATCAGTAGTGGGCAGGTTTCTTGAAAGACTCTTGTGCTGTTCTTTAAATAAGTGAAAAAGATCTATGTATGTTGATACAGAAAGTTGTCCAAAGTATATGACTACCTAAAATATGGGAGTTATGGTGGGTACAATGTAATTGTCTTTGTGTAAAAAATATATGTATATACAAATGTACATACACATAAATATATATATACACATATATATACATATAAAATAAAAATCTGTTGCTGTCAAGTCGATTCTGACTCATAGTGACCCTATAGGACGGAGTAGAACTGCCTTATAGGGTTTCCAAGGAGCGACTGGTGGATTCGAACTGCCGTCCTTTTTTAGCAGCTGCGCTCTTAACCACTGCACCACCAGGGCTATATATATTTACATATATGAACTTTTTCTGGAAGGATACATACACACAAAAAACTACATGATGTGTTCCTCTGGGATGGGAGGATCAAATTATTTTCCATTTTATCCTTTTATACAGTTTGAAGCTTTTTTTTACCTTGTATATATAATAATTCATAATAACAAAGTTTAAATATAAGATTTTAATAGACATTATAATTATATATAGAATAAAGTTAAATATAATGAATTTTTAAATTTTTAAAAATAATGATAAAATGACAATGTGTGCCAATCATTATACTATTAAATGCTTACATGTTTATGAAAATACCTGCGATATTTACAAATTTATTTTCTATAAATGAATTGCAGAAATTTAGCGACCAAGCTTACGCAGAATGTTGCTTACACTGTACAAAACAAACTGCACCTGGCTATTAGTGACAATTCCATTTACAGTATGAAATACCAAAAATACTCAATTGCTTGGGAGTTTCTGCTCTTCCTTATATTGTGGTGGTTCTTCTCCTTTTTTTTCCTTTTTTTGCAGGGGGATTATCTATAAAACCTGAACATTTAATTTAATCTGAAGTAGTATGAAACTTCTGACTTCCAAAATAAAGCATATTTCATCCTTGGCTCCATTTAAATCCATGAAGTCATGTTCCTAGAAACCGGAATTTTGAGTGTCTTAGCCTCTTTTATATCAGGGCTCAGCCCAGTGTTTGGCATGTAGATTAAAACTGGATTATTAAATCCCCCAAATCAAATCTTTTTCCTAGAATCTTACCATACTTTAGATATACAGCTATATATTCTAATTTACTCCAATTTATTAAACAAACAAACAAAAATTCAAAAGACCTGGCTAAGAGGCCAATCTAGATAATTGATTACAGAAAAAAAAAAAATGTCACATGATTCCACATTAACAGGGATAAAAGTTTCATTTGGATTTGGTACAAAGAAATGAAGCAAAATTTTTGAAAACAATGTATTTTATCTCATATTTACCAAAAAAAATGGTTATAACTGCAGCTATTCATGTTCCTAAGAACAAATGAAGTATTCAAGTCATA
Organism: Trichechus manatus latirostris; assembly: GCF_000243295.1. NCBI lineage: Eukaryota > Metazoa > Chordata > Mammalia > Sirenia > Trichechidae > Trichechus > Trichechus manatus. The sequence goes on from NW_004444196.1 coordinate 963,174, forward strand.
TTTTCTCAGAGATTTTCAAGTAAAATTGATTAATATCATAAAAAGATAGTTTTCAATTTCATATTAAACTTTCACAGCAGAACTGTAAGGAGGTTAATTTTCAGTAATTTATTTCCCACTGTTTTATTGAGATATGATTCATTACCATAAAATTCACCCTTTTAATGTATACAGTTCAGTAGTTTTTAGTATATTCACAGAGTTGTGCAAACATCACCACTATCTAATTCCAGAACTTTTCATCACCCCTAAAAGAAACCCTGAACTCATTAGCAGTCACTTCTAGGATGTTAATTTTTAGGAAAACAAACAAAGGAAAATCAATCAAACTGCAAAATAAACAACAACAGAAAAACAAAATGAAGATACACCAACAAACAAACTGGAGGTTTTAAAAAAATTGGTTTTCTCAAGGGCCTTTCTTAATATTTTAGATAATTAAATCAGTTTTTTAAGCATCCATCTTAGTTACCTACTGCTGCTGTAACAAAAGATACCACAAGTGGGTGGCTTTAAAAACAGGAATTTATTTTGTCATAGTTCTATAGGCTAAAAGTCCAAATTATGGTGTTGGCCATGTTGATTCTTTCTGTGGGCCTCTCTCCAAGTTCCCGGTGACCGCTGGCAATTCTTGGCATTCCTTTGCTTCTAGACAGTTCCTCATATGGTCTCTTCATCCTGTTTGTGTGTGTCTGTGTCTATTCCACTCTTTTTATAAGACACCACTCAGAAGTGATTAGGTTTAGGAACCATCTTAATGAGGCATGACCTCATTAACATAATAAAAGGTAAGCCTTACTTCCAAACAGGGTCATATTTGCAGGTACAGGGATAAGACTTCCACAGATATATTTCTGGGGCATAATTCAATCCATAACAGCATCCTTGTAGTTTTTTTTTTCATTTGTTAAGAGGTTTCATTCTGCCAGATTTTCATTTGTAATCAGCTATGCATTTGACTCCAGAAGTTATCCAACATGATTTTCATTGATTTCATGAATTCCTAATTTGTATAAACTAAACTGTAGTTCCACTTTGCTAACAATATGCATTATATTTATAATGCAAAAGCTATGATAAAGAAGTTAATATGATCAAAGATGTAGTTTTCTCTATACTTGCCTGCCAGCCCATCTATCTATACTGGTGTTAAGTGGAGAAGGATATTTGAGTAGGGATTGATAAGTGGTAGGTTCATTAGTGAATATTATCTTGTAGTGACACTTTTTGCTGCTTAAAACAATCTTGTAATTTCTGAGACTTGAGTAAATAATACTAGGTTAAGTATTTATATATATCACTTAAAATTGTATACATTTTTCTCTCTCTTGAAACAGAAACAATGAAAAATACTTAGTTTCCATTTGTGTTATCAATGATTGAGAATATTGTATAATAATTCATTTTATTTGTTGCAGATAAAAAAACTGTTTTCTCAGTATTTATCATTCTAGGTTTTAGTGCCAGTCAACTGATAAATAAATCCAAAGTTGCTGAGCTAATTTTTGTTTATTTCCCTTTTTCTCACCACTTCTGTAACATGTCACACAAAAGGACTATGCTCTAGGAGGAGACTGTTCTGTAAAGGGTGAAGTTTTCTGATCAACTCTGAGTTGCTGAATCTTGACTATAATTTTAAATTTATTTTTGCCCCTCATTTTTTACTTAATGGTATTTCTTTTTTTTTTTTTTTCTTCACTGAGGTATCCGTGAACCTATTTATCAGAGTAGATATGGGAAAACAGTTATTCGCTCTAGGTAAGCTAGACGTTTTTTGTTGTTGTTGCCAGGTTTTGCATCTGTAACTCATTAATTCATTCATTGAACAAATATTTATAACATTCTACATGTACCACAAATAAGGTTGGGAACTGAAGATTAAGCAGTAAACAACAGAGATATAACTGTTTCCCTTGTTGAATGTATAGATTAGCAGAAGAAAGGGATTTATGAATTAGTGGACTCAATGGATATTTACTGAGCACAAATTGTGTGTCTGGTACTGGTATTAGCATAGCACTCTATAAAGATACAGAGTGGCTTTACAGGTGTGAGGACTACTGTGACACAAGGAAGCCTGATGTGCTCTGGAAACATGTAAGAAGGGGGTCCCATCTGTCAGGATCATCCTCTTCGGGTCTCCTATCAACCCATGCTCTGTATGGATTAATGATGGTGCGTGGTGGACTAGCTCTTTATATCAGGACTGCTGTTCTGACTCTCATAAGTTCTCATTTAGTCTGTAAACGATTAAATTCAAACATTAGGCTCGATTCATCCCTGGCTATTTAAAAATATATATACCTATGGTTCTATATGGATTTTAAAAATGCTGGAGATGTGTCTCCATATTTGCAAAAATACTTTCTGTAGTTCTTCGCTAGTTCTGGGGATTTCGCTACTTTTCTTTCTACTTTGATATTATGGATTGCTGTGGCTCAAGTGCTGGGTTGAGCACTACTTTGAAGAGTATTCCTCATTAAACAAAAATGTATTGCTCTATAGTTGTTTCTTGTATTACACTGTGAGAGATTCTGCGGAAACACAGGAGCCTAGAGGTTTCCTGTTTAGCTAACTTCGTACTTGCTTATTTGTGGCTTATGCTTCCATGATGCTTTATGGTCATGAAAGAGTTTCCTATTACTTGTTGGTAAAAATATTTCATTGTTTTATTTCAACTCTCTTCTACACGTCCATGTATTCAAAGTTTACCGTGTATAATTTAAGCTAGAGAAATACCATTTTATTTCTCTGAATGGAATTTTCTAATTGTATAGTCAATAAAGCTGATACAAAATCTTCAAGCATTACTAAACCATTTGTAGTTCTCTAAATATACTAAAAGGAGTCCTGATGGTGCAGTGGTTAAGCACTGAACTGCTAACCAAAAGGTCGATGGTTCGAACCCACCAACCAGCCGCTCCATGGAAGAAAGGCGTGGCAGTCTGCTTCTGTGAAGATTACAGCCTTGGAAACCTTATGGGGGCATTTCTACTCTGTTCTATAGGGTTGCTGTGAGTCAGAATCGACTCAATGGCAACTGATTTGATTTTTTTTTTTTAAACCATACTGAGCTATTGCCTGTTCAATGTCTTTGCTACTACTCTCCCTTCTATCTGAAATATAATTTTTCCTGTCATTCCCTAATTGCTTATTCAAGAGAATTTCCAAAATCTGCTTTTGGGGAAGGCTTCCGTCATACTTCGAAGTTGAGGTTAGTGTCACACATCTTTGTTCCCATACTCTCCTCAAATCATGTCCTAGAGAAGCCTCAGGTGGTTGTCTGTGTTCCTGTGCAAAGGAGCCTCATACTGTCACACATTCAGCCCCAGGATCTATGAGCAGATGTTTTTCTGAGAACCTTCCTTTTTCTTTGTTGTGGCCATTCTGTCTCAGAGCATTCTTTCATCATAGCATATACATATTGTATTTAAATCATCTGTTTATTTTTTTCTTGTTCACATATATTAGACACTAATGTCTTCAAGGGCATCATATACATAACATTTTTAAAATATATTTTTCATAGCACCTAGAATAGTGCTTAACATTTTATCTAAATGAAGCATTCATTTAAGCATAAAGGCATTAATGATGGCACAAAACACGGGCAGCAGTGTTCTCAGGGATTTTCCCTGACCTCCTTGATATTAAGCTAAATATCTGCTGTAGAATAATATTTGAAGAACTTTTCTCTGTAAAGAAATTCTAAGAGGAACTAAGAAGGACCTATATACACATCTTGAATAAAATTAAAGAAAAAAATTCCTTTGAGTTAAATCAGTTTAAGGCAATGACTTCCTTCAGGTATAAAATTACCCTTCTGAATTGGTTGTTGGATCATGTAAATTCAGCAAATACTGTTAGTGTTTTTCCTATCAAATTGATTGAGGCATTCTGAAGGTTGCTTTTGAGAAATGCATGGCCTAAAAATAACAGATCACTTTCTTCTACTACATTCTTCCTTTTTTTAAAATACCAGTCCATATTATTTGCAATCCCAGAAGTACTAATTCTATGTTGCACGTTGTATAGTATAGTTATCATTTATGTGCTGCTAACCCAAATGTAACGTGATAAACAGTGAGAAAGTGTCTCATTTCTTTGAGAACACTAATATTTTTGCTGTATATATAACTTTTGATAGGACATAAGTGAAAAAAATATGCTTTTTTTTTTTTACGTTTCAGCTATCTTAGTCATGTAAGACATACTCAACTTCAATCATCGGACATAAATTTCTCTACTATGAAGTTGTTTGGCTGGGGTTTGTTTGTTTCTTTATTTTTATACTTATTTCTCTTTTTCCGTCCTGGTTGTGAGTCTTTTAGGTCAGATTAGACATATTTTATTTTCTTCGACCTTTTCCTTTTATATTTATATTAGCTTTTTAACATTTTGCTGGTTATCTTCTATATTAAAGGTATTTCCTTTTAATCCATTGACCTTAGCTGGAAGAGTTACAACTTTAAAGGTCTTTTCTGACTCACCAAATGTTAGAGTGAATTAGGAGGGAATGACTTATGTAAAGCTCTGGACTCTCTACTTACAGTCCTCCTTCTTTTAATCTATACTGTGTATTCCTACAAGATAAATCTTCCTAAAGTATTTCAGTCATGTAATTTCCCTACTCAGAATCCTCCAGAGACTCCCAATTGCTTATTAAATTCAATTCAAACTTGTTCTCTGACATTCATGGCCCTCCAAACCCCAATAACATCCACCCTCTAGTCTCCACTATGACTACTCCTCTGTTCACATTGTATACAATTATAAAACTGAATTATTTGACATTCCCTCCTGCATTTCCTGAGGCTTGTTCTTCCTGAACTCTTGCTCTTGTATCATTTCTGACTCTTCAAATTCAACTGATCCTTCATAGCCCATCTCAGAAAACCATGTCTTAAATAAATCGCCTTCCCTGATTTATTTGTTCAAAAAATGTTTATCTGGCAGCCACTAATTAAACAACCGGGCAGCGTTTTCTTCTGTTGTGCATGGGGTTGCTATGAGTCGGAATCGACTCAATAACACTTAACAACAATGTTAGTCAAGGGCACCATGAATGAAAGAGACAAAATTCTTAGTATTGTCAGCTTATTTTTTCATCAGGTAAGATAGACAATACATAAATAAAAAAATAAATATATGAATGTTAGGTGATAAGTGCTATGAAGGAAAATTTTGACAGTGAAGTATGGAACACAGAGTTGGAAAAGGAGGGCTGAGATTTTACTGAGGGTGAGAAGGTGCATGTCCTTTCAAATGAGTTCTAAATGAGTGAGGGAATAAGCCATGAGGATATCCAAGAGAAGAGTAGAGACTGAGGGAACCTTGAATTCAATAACCCTGGAGCAAAAGCATGCTTGGTATGTTTATAAAATAGCCAGGAGGCATATGTGGCTGAAGACGAATGAGTGAACAGAGACTTACTGAGGAAGAAGTTAGAGGACAGAGGGTATTCGATGATTTAAGCCTTTTGGGCCAGTCGAAAGACTTTGGTTTTCAGTATGAAAAAAAAAGGAAGTCAGGGAGAGTTTTGAACCAGAAACATGGCAGGAAATGGCTTATATTATAAAGGATCACTCTACCTACTCCCCTTAAATAGACCGTAAGGGCCTAAAGGGAAAGCAAGGGAGAACAAAAGGCTATGCTAATAAAAATTTGATGGTGAATTGGATGAGGAGACTGGTGATGATGAAGATATGGGAAGTGGCTACATTCAGATTTAGTTTTGTAAAATGAAGAAGTATGTTTAAAAGGAAGGTAAGACTTCACAAAGAAAAAATCAGTAGCATTTTGAGGAATCTTTCTTCATTTTCAAAGCTACCATTACATTTTATTACACTAGTGCTGTGTGCCAGGCCTTTTGCTAAGCTCTTTACTTCCATTATCATTTAAACCTCCTAACGACCTTATAAAGTATGCCTGTTGCCATCTAGTCCATTCCGACTCATAGCAGCCCTGTAGGACAGAGTAGAACGGCTCCATAGGATTTCCAAGGAGTGGCTGGTGGATTCAAACAGCTGACCTTTTGGATAGCAGTCAAACTCTTAACCACTGTGCCACCAGGGCTCCAATGAAGTATAAGCATTGTTACTGATAATCTATACAGATGAGGTTTAGTTGAAAGAAGATAGTATATGTATCTCTCTCTGTATGCTCATGGAGGGAAAAAAATGACTGGGGATAAATATATCAGAATGTTACTGATTGTAGAATAACAGGTGATTTTTTTATTTATATTTATCTGTATCTCTTTCATTAGTTTGCATTAATGAGGATATTGCTTTTAAAATCTGAAAAAAATTAAATGTAGAAGTCATGAAGATCAACTCAATTTGCTGGAATTTCCTTATTTTGTGGCTGACAAAGCATGGGGTTTATATTCAGACTTGGTTTCAAATTCTGTCTTCTTGGGCAAATAATTGAGCCTGTCTGAACCTCAGGGTCTTCATTTGTAAACCAAAGCTAATAATCCTTAGGTTTCAGGCTAGTTTTCAGGATGAGAGTGGATAACAAAATGACAATCTTCTAGGCACAATGTCTAACACATAGTAGCCATGGCAAATGGTTGATATTGTTATGTCCACATTATGTCGGTGTTCAGATCAAATTACTTAACAGATGAATAAGACAAATTTACTATGAAAATGGATTTGGACCAAGGACTTTGCTTAATTTCACTTTCTTTCATTCTCCAATATTACGACTTACTTACAGGTTTTTGTGCTACTTTTGGATAGTATTCATTTTCTTTCTTTTTTTGGAATTTTTCATAATTAACATATACTGACTTCCTATTACAGGCAGTCCCCGGATTACGAACGATTTCCATTCCTAAGTCTGTCTTTAAGTAGAATTTGCACATAAATCAGAAAAGTTAGGTACAGTTTGCATCTTATGTCAGTTAGTCAAATGTTTGTCTTAGTATATAGTGTATGTTAATATGCATAAAAAACATTAAAGAAACACTTCCAGATACACTAAAACGTCTTTAACATACCAGGATAGTAATAATAATAATGATGTTTTATGCTCATTGTAAAGTAACACCTGTTTGTTATTACAAAACGTTGTATGTACCTCAAAATTTTAATATGCAGGGGTTGGTTCGTTACTATGGGTTGTACGTAAGTTAGACATTTCATAACCCAGGGACTGACTGTACTTATTTTAAAATGACTTGTTGTTGTTAGTTGCTGTCTAGTCAGCTCTGATTCATGGCAACCTTATGTACAACAGAATGAAATGTTGTCCAATCATGCCTTAGGGAGTACCTTTAAATAGGTTTGAATATATGTGGATAATCAATTGAAGACCACTTTTGGATACTGGCGTAGCGTGGGCAAGTGTTGTTTAGTGAAAAGTCCCACTGACGTTAGTTACAAACAGACTTGACGTCATTGTCTGTTTTGCTGTGTACAGGTTTTAGGGTTAGGTCCAATTCCATAAAAATCATTGCAACTTTGATGTTATATGTGGCAGTGTCTTGAGTGCAAATTACTATATTCCTTTATTCAATTATACTTTTAGAAACAGGAGGCAAAAATGTTCTGTAATTTTTGTAAATGTTGCCATCTGTAGTAAAAAAATAGAAAAAAACAAAGTAAAGCTATTAGATGACGTAGGTATGTGCTCCTACTAAAATAATGACAGAGACCTCATTTTCCTAATACATTGTTGTTATTGTTGTTAGGTGCTGTCAAGTCAGTTCCAACTCATTGCAACCCTATGTACAACAGAACAAAACACTGCCTGGTCCTGCGCCATCCTCACAGTTGTTGTTATGCTTGAGCCCATTGTTGCAGCCACTGTGTCAGTCCATCTCGTTGAGGGTCTTGCTCGCTTATCCTCTACCTTACCAAACATGTCCTTTCCAGTGACTGGTCCCTCCTGATAACATGTCCAATGTATGTGAGATGAAGTCTTGCCATTTTTGCTTCTAAGGAGCATTCTGGCTGTACTTCTTTCAAGACAGATTTGTTTGTTCGTCTGGCAGTCCATGGTATATTCAATATTCTTCTCCGACACCATAATTCAAAGGCATCAGTTCTTTGGTCTTCTTTTTTCATTGTCCAGCTTTCACATGCATATGAGGCAATTGAAAACACCATGGCTTGGGTCAGGCACACCCTAGTCCTTAAAGTTACAGCTTTGCTTTTTAACATTTTGAAGATGTCTTTTGCAGCAAATTTGCCCAGCGGAATGCGTCTTTTCATTTCTTGACTGTTGCTTTCATTAGTGTTGATTGTGGATCCAAGTAAAATGAAATCCTTGACAACCTCGGTCTTTTCTCCATTTATCATGATGTTGCTTATTGAAGTGTAATCCATACTGAAGGCCCTGGTCTTTGATCTTCATCAGTAAGTGATTCAAGTCCTCTTCACATTCAGCAAGCAAGTTTGTGTCATCTGAGTATCGCAGGTCATTAATGAGTCTTCCTCCAATCCTGATGCCCTGTTCTTTTTCATTTAGTCCAGCTTCTTGGATTATTTGCTCAACATACAGATTGAATAAGTGTCGTGAAAGGATACAACCCTGACACACACCTTTCCGGACTTTAAACCATGCAGTATTCCCTAGTTCTGTTCGAACAACTGCCTCTTGGTTTAAATACAGTTTCCTCATGAGCACAATTAAATGTCCTGAAATTCCCATTCTGTGCAATGTTATCCATAATTCGTTATGATCCACACGGTCGAATGCCTTTGCATAGTCAATAAAACACAGGTAAACACCTTTCTGGTATTCTCTGCTTTCAGCCATGATCCATCTGACATCAGCAATGATATTCCTTGTTCCACATCCTCTTCTAAGTCCTGCTTGAATTTCTGACAGTTCCCTGTCGATGTACTGCTGCAACTACTTTTGAATGATCTTCAGCAAAATTTTACTTATGTATGATATTAATGGTATTGTTTGATAATTTCCGCATTCTGTTAGTTCCAACAGAAAGGTGATCCTAATATATAGGTAGCAGTTTTTTTCCTGTCTTATACCTATCAATCCAAATGAGCAAGAGTTAAATGCCAATTAGTATGACTGGATTCCATTTTTCCCCAGGGATAAGGATGTGAAGAAATAAAAAAATAATATAATCTTCTGCAGTATGTTTCAAAAGTATCAGTCCTACTAAGTTATTGTTGCACAATTTACATTATCTTAGCTTGCTTTGTCTCTAAGATCAGTTATTTCCACTGACTTTCACTGTCTTTCAATACCATAGGATTCTTCATATTACAGTGACTGTTATAAAATAAATTCAGGGTTACCAAACAATGGCTCTTAATAAAACTAAGCAAAATGGTTCAGTACATGAAGGACATTCACCATAATGAGCTCCATAGACTTAGTTAATTATGAATCTATATGGTCCTAACTTTTCTGAAATTAAATCTTTCAGAATCTTTTCCTGGAGTGGTAGATCATACTCATTTTTGAAAAGTACCAAAAAAAGTGTCACTAAGCTGGAATGTTCTTCTAGTGATGAAGTCATTCAGAGGTATCCCGCTGTCTAATGTGGGTTCTTCCCATGGAGTCTCCTGGCGTTCAAAAGCCATAAAGATAAATAGCTTAATAAAGAAAAATGGTGTACAGTGCTGTTGGTCAGGCATGAGATCATCTGTACAAGAGAGGGGAAATAAAATAGTAGAATCATGTTATTTGGAGCCAAAGGAGAATTTCATAGTTCTCTGTGAAACACTATATGTATAGACAAAGTCCTGAGACGTTGAAATATGAAACTTTTTTCTAGGGCATGATTAGCTATAATGTATCTTATAGACTGAGTCTAAAAACTGTATGTTCCAATGTATAAAGATCCACCACTTAAATTGGATTAAGTTTATCTGATTTCTTTTAAATTGTGGAATTTGGGTCAGTTTTCAATTTTATCATTTTCTGTTTTGATTTTCTTTTGATATACTAAGAAACGTTTGAAAGTTAGGTTTGTTCTTTGGGCTTGTTTACGTATAGTAGATCAACATTTCTCTGAATTATTCTTAACCTAGTGTATAATCTGACAAGTGCATTGCTGTAGCTCCTTCAAGAAACAATTCCACAACAGTAACAGGTTGCTCCCAAAAGATGAGTAGAACAGGGCAGCATGTGACTATTTTTATGCTTTTGGAACTCATAGAAACATTATTTTTGATTTGTAATAAAACTGGAACCCATTACTCTCCAATTAAGTGTATTTTGAAGGTCAAGAATCTATACTGAATTCTGAACATTGACCCAAATATATCCTTCAAAACCAAGAAAAGTTAGAAAGGGCCGTGATTCTTCTTTAAAGTGCCTTGGTCTTCATAAATTCTTTTAAAGGGCAAACAAAATTTGTATGTTTTCAGGGCTTTGTGTTGGCTAGTATATAAATTATCTGAAACATTATATACTAAAAAATCCAAATAACCAAATGTCAATATTTTGAATTAAGTTTTAAAAGTTAATATATACATAGAGAGTTAAGATGAAATGTCTAATCTTTTAAGTAGATTTAATTGTTTAACAAAGATTTGACAGTTTGTCAGAATGCATTCTCTAGTATAATGTGACTGATTAAAAAAATGGAAGGTAACATATTTGTTTTTAAGAAAATTTTTATAAATTTTGGAAATATAACAATGTCACAAATGATTCTAATCAAAGCACAATATCATGAATGCTATAACCAAAACCAAGCCAAACCCGTTGCCTTCAAGTCAATTCTGAGTTATAGTGACCATATAAGAGACCAACAAATTATGAAGTTAGATGAAAGATAAGACCTAGCTGTTAGGAATCCGAGAAACTATCATAGAGTAGGAGGAATTTGGTATGATCCTTGAAGAACTGGTAGAATTTCAGTGGTTTGAAGTAAGAGGGTAGGCATTTTAGAACAAGAGAACAGAGGAATAAAACAACAAAAGGATGAAGTGCAAATCATATTTAGGAACAAATAATCTATATATCTCTTGATTTTACAGTATAAATAGGATAATAATGGGAGAAAATACCTGAAAAATGTTTTAGAGGTAAGGAATTCATATTAAATATCAATGGTAATTGAGAGCTGTTAAAGTTTCTAAGTTGGAGAATTGCATGAGCAGAACTTGCTTTATGAGTATAATCAGATATTGGTTCATCTGATGAGTAGTAGACAGGTTCTAAGCAAAAAGACCAGTTAAAAGACAGTTATAACTTCCTTTGATGGGAGGCAGTGAAGGTATGCAGCATGGAGATGGCGTTAGAAATAGAAATAAGCATCTGGCCCAGTGACCTTAATGAACCCAGATTTACCTGTATTAGAACTCTGTGTCTAAAAGAAGGGTTTATTTCATGGGTCTCATGCTCTTTCTGATTCTAGGCATTTGCTGTGGGTCTTTGGGAGCATGAAGGTGGCTATAAAGGCCTTAAGCATCAGTTTCAATTATTAGGCTAGACAGAGAGAAGGTGCATAGACTATGTTTCTCCATAGGAGTTGCCCCTTATTAGTCAGGTTGCTTAATCCATGATTGTCATTAGGAAGAGCTGCTTCCATCATCTTAAGATAGCGGAGTTACATAGTTTTCAGTATTGTATGTTCATATATATTGTTTTGTTTTAATTTACTCATATGAACACACTTAAACTACCAAAACTGGGGAGAGGGCACAGGAAATTATCTTTTTTTCCCTTTTCCAAGTCTGCGTTGTTCATATTTAAGTATAAACCCAGGAGTTCCGATTAGATTCAGAGTTTATCTTTACTAGTCTATAATTCCTAAAGACCTCCATTCTGAATGTTCATACCCTACCCTCAGCCTGCTATGCCAGTGCAGCAGGCAGGACTGGAATTATTCTCTTCACCTAAATTTGAAGTCCATCTCAGTCAGGGCCAGACCTGCCAGAGTGGACTCCATGTTACTCTTTTTGCTCTGAGCTTTTTACACCGCATTTGAAGGTTTTCAAATATACGTAGGTTTATTAGTTAGGGTTCTCCAGAGAACCAGCAGGATGTAGATATAGAACTACCACCCATCCATCATTTTGTCTTACTGGGGTGGCTTGTGTGTCACTATGATGCTGGAAGCTATGCCACTAGTATTTCAAATAACAGTGGGACCACCCATGGTGGACAGGTTTCAGCAGAGCTTCCAGATTAAAACAGACTAGGAAGAAAAGACTTGTGATCTATTTCCAAAAATTAGCCAATGAAAACCTTATGGATCACAACAAAATATTGTCCAGTATAGTGCTGAAAGATGAGCTCCCTAATTGGAAAGCACTCAAAATACACAGTGGCTGCAAAAATAGACTCAAGCATACCGAGATCATGAAGATGCCGCAAGACCAGGCAACATGTTGTTCTGTTGTACAGTGGGTTGCCATGAGTCAGAGTCACCTTAACAGTAGCTAACAACAACAACATAGATAGAGGTGTAGATAAAGAGATAGAGAGAGAGAGATTTTAAGGAATTGACTCACGGGATTGTAGGGCTGGCAAGTCCAAATAGGTCAGGCAACAAGCTGGAAACTGACAGCCTTGAGTCTGAAGTCCATAGGCCTGCCTGGCAAGATGTCTTTGTTACAGTCTGGAGGCAGAATCCTTTTCTCTTGGGAAACTTCACTTGACTTTTTGCTCTTAAGACCTTCAACTGATTGGATGAGCCTACTACACTGTGGAGGGTAGTCTGCTTTACTTAAAGTCTACTGATTATAAATGTTAATCACATGTAAATACCTTCATAGCAACACATGGACTAGTGTTTGACCAACAACTGGGCACCATAGCCTAGCTAGGTTGACACAGAAACTTAACTATCACAATGGTGTTGCTTAGGGAAGAATGAAAATTGCAGTCTTTGTCTAAAGGCAGGGCTAAAAGTGCAGAATTGGATGGATTTCCATTTTTTACTGAGGGCCCAAGAATATGACCATATTCTTCACACACACACACACACACACACACACACACAAAGGGATTCTGTAGTATCTCTGTGGCTGCATTGGATTATTTCTGTCACCTCAGCACCCTAAACAGTCCCTCTCTGCCCACGAATTTCACTGTGGGTCCCGAAAAGTTCTCTTCCTCTAGCGTAAATTTACCCTAAGGAATCTTCCCAGATTTTGTTTCAGTACAGAGTTCATTCTCTTCTTACTGTCTTGAATTTAAGATTCAAACCTTTCTTTATTCCCAGACCCATTCTTGCCTTCCCAAACCCATTCTTGCTTATTGCACCAATACCAGACCCTCTTTGCTATGACCCTTTGTAACTGGAGCGGCTCTACCCACAAGATAACATTAATTCATAAATGGATGCTATAGCATGAGGACAGTCTGTCTGTCGAAGTGGGGACGGGGACCTTGATTTCTGTACTCAGTTCATAGAAATGAGGTACCCCTGAGGACTTTGGCATCATTGTGGTTTCTGCTGTTATTAGTGAGAACTATGTAGATGCTAATATATATTCATGTAACAATAGATATTATTGTTCCTCCTAATTAAAATAGTAGAGGGTTTAGAAACCAAGGTTGGCACTACCAAGATTTGTAAAGTCTCCTTGGAATGCCAAGGGAGTGTCTGCATAGTGTTAATAATCAACTCTAGACAGTCAGGGGGCAGCTCTGTGTTCCCAGGAATTACTGTAAGGCAAACCTTCACGCTCTTGCTCAAATATATTTTTGGCAAATGAAGGATGAAAACAATTTATTGAAGGTAATATAGGCTGTGAACAGTATTTCATATCACAGTCAAATTGTTTCCCGTTGTTAAATGAGCAAATGATGCTTTAAAAAATCTGACCTATCAGTTTCTGTTTCACAGTTCTCCTAGAATTACAGGTCTGTTCTGCTCACCACCATTTATATTCTTAGATAAAGACTCTAGTTCTTTAAAAAAAATAATTCCAACCAATCTTAATTTGTGGAAGTCAGTTTTCAAATGAACATAATCCAAATTATATAAGATAATACACTAACAAACTAAAATATATAATTATGTAAGCAAATATATTTTATAGAGCTTAAAATAATGATAATTTAATATGTTAACATATATCAAATACTTTTATCAGCGCTTTTAAAATACGTTTCTTGAAATATCGGGTATAAAATAGTAGTGGCATTTCAAATACAGTGAGAAATAATGTTAATTTTCATTTGTTTACTTTTTGGCATCTCTTAGAAAGCATTTTTTTCTTATTTAATCCTTACAGAAATACAGTGAGGTTAGTATTATTATCTTCACAGTACAGATAAGAAACTTGTTCAGTGAAACATACCTGAAAAGTGACAGAAATCGAGTTAGAGTTTTCTGACTGCTGGTATTATTTTGTCTCTATTGAAATGCTGAAATAACATATTTTTCCCTAAAGACAGAGCTCATGAACTATTCCTTCAACAGCAAGAATCAATACAAAGTAAATAAAATAGACTTTGCCCTGGAAAAATGAACGGTCTGCTAAACGCTTTTTATAGACCCGGTCATAACCTAGTCTGGAAATCACAGACACAAGAAATAGGTTGTCTTTTGTTCCTTCAACAAACAATATGATACAGTCTTTCCTCCTAGGATGCTACTAATTGGGCAAAAGGAAGCTCTTGAATCTAGATCAGCTTGTTTTATCTGCAGGGTTTTATGCTTCAGTAGAAAGAGCACTCTTCCAGGAATTGGACACCTGGGTTCTGTCTTTGCCTTTGACGCTAACTTGTGCAGTGTTGAGAATGTTATTTAACTTTCTTAGTCCTCAGTTTGTTCATTTATAAAATAATAATGCAACCTGGCCCACCTGACTTACAGGATTGGTGTGAAGAAAATATTAATTTACAGGTAAAGTTGAGTTGAAAAGTGTAGGAGGATTGAACAAATACAGGATAATACTGTCTAACTCTGGTTACTATGTGGAGAAATTACTATCAGATGACTGAAAGCTGTAATAAAAACTGCTACATTGACAATATTCAGTATACACTTTAATTGGGTGCCTTGTCCACTGGGATCACAGGTGAAAAGTAATCCTTGGCAATGGAAATGTCCGAGGTGAAAACATATTTCATCATTCTGAATAACCTGATGTGCCAAATAAACTTTGTCAGTATAGTCTTACAGGCTGAGGTGGATTGGTGTGCCACTTTTGCTTTGCCTTAGGCTGTTAATATAAAAACGTATATTTTCTATGGCAAACCAAGTAGGGAAAAGTTATTGTTAGAAATCTATAATAATTCCAAAATTCCAGGGCAATGATAGACATCAAAACACTATATCTTACACAATTCTGAACTAAAGGCAAACTTCTGGTTTGGATAAGCAACTGAGAATATGTTTCCACCCTCTAATTGTTTCCATCATGACCTTTATTATATCATACTTGTGTTTATATCTTTGAAGGAACAACATACAGGACAGATTAGGGCAATGTGAACACTGAGTCATGTGAAGCACTCATGAGAAATTAAATGCATTTGGCATTCACAGAAGCAGGTCATTTCATTCTTAATTAAATTTGTATATCATAGCCACTGATTAGCCTGTATTTGGTTATAATAGTTAACTCAGTCTAAGCTTTCCTTATTGTCAAAGCTTTTGTGTAAACCTATCAGGTACAACAGTTAAAAAAATAGTATCAAGCTCAAGGGTTATCCAAGAGTTTTCTTCCTCAATTTTATTGCCCTTTGGCCCATATTGCATAATTTCACACCTATGTTTTACATACTTCTAGGTTTCCCTATCCAAATGATTTAATTTTGTCTTGGGTTGCTTGTATCAGCAAAAGATGCAAAACCCCACGCCTAAGTAGAATACACAGGGCATTACCTTTAGGAATCCCCTTGTGTTACAGTTTCAAGGATGAGTATTTGAAGAAATGGCACAAATAACTTTAATTTTTCCAAAGTATAAGGTGGCTTGTGTAGACAAAGAATAAAACAATTTATTCACTCTCTCAAGTGCAAAGTACATGAACTATCAGCAGATTTCCCCCTCCTAATATAAAACCACAGCATAGTAACTTGAGACATATTTGATCATTCCTAGAGACAGAATGGTTTCTTTGGAGGGCATTTGAAACATTATTCTGAAGGTCTGTAAAGGACATTGGATGCATCATATAAAATATTATCTATACACTCAAGTATGTGGGAACACTCCAGAGAAATGGAGATACATATTTGATTGTGGATTTCATAAAATTGATAAAAGAAGTAAATGAATCTTTCTGTTTGACCATCATTAAGAGAATATGACTTGCACCTTTTTTTTTTTTTTGCTTGCTGATTGGTTGGGAAGAGTAATATTTTGGTCAATTGAAGTTGCAAATTTTAGCTATTTTATGATCATAATATATTTTTAATATTCTAAAACACTATACTATAGTAATATTACTACTACTTTCTCTTTACTTGTATTTGTAGCATGGAATGCCGTTTCTATAAGTTTCTATACAGATATTTCTAGTGTGCTGAGGAAGAGAATTAACACAAAACGTAAGACCACGTTGCTCTTTAAATTTCACAAACATACTGCCAAAGCGATAAATACCAGACCTGCAGTGTCGCAAATCAGATATTCACATGGGTCCTTGTGGTTTGATAATGGCTTTATTATTTAAGTTTAAAATATTTTGAAAGATGAAGGGTAGTTGTCCTTCACTGCCCTGAAACATCAGGTGAAGATTTGAAACATTACTGCAGCCACGTAAATCAACCAATTTTCCTTTGTTTTCATAGTGCAACATATTTCTTCTTGTTGAAACTGAGTGCATCAGTGCAAAAGGCACTTCAACGAGAAACATATATATTGATCACTGTAAGTGCATTTCTGTGGTGCCTTGAAGTTATTGAAATTGACCCTAAATCATGTTTTATTTCCAACAATAGATTACTTTCATGGGTGGATATTTATTGATTTATAGCGTTAAAGAGATGAAAAAATAATTTTCATTGTGGAAATCACATGCAAGACCTTGCCTTACTATTTGAATTTATTTGTAGCATTAGGAAAACATCACAAGCGTTATACTCAATATTAAAATGTTAACAGATTATCTATCATACCTGTTAAACACTTTTGTCCTCCAGCAATGTGTTGAAACAGATATACATGCTAAATCACCTATGTTACCACAAAGTACAACCTAACTAGTAAACGCATGGAGAAAATAGATTCTACAGCAAAAGGCTGTTTGTCAGTGTTACAACCTAAATGCTAGTTTTTCTCAGATTTACCATGTCATCCTTTGCACTGCACATTTTCCATTTGAAAGATGGTGATAACGTTACTCTTCATCTGGCTCAGTGAATGTTGCAGAAATAGATGAGGCAGCATATGTGAATAGTCACCAGAGCTTTCAAAGAAAGTTGCTATGCACCTTAAGGTAATGTACAGTTCAAATCTACTTGTGAAGGCAGGTGCCTCTTCATTGTTTTGTTTTTCCCGTTCTAAGGGCAAAGTAGGCTATCTGCCAAGAGACACAGAATATCATGAGGAACTGACATAGATTTCAGGACTTGAGCCCTGTCTTCTACTTCCGCATTCCCGATGACCTGGATCAAATGAAGGCTGCCAGTATTGAGTGAAGGAAAAGCAATTTGCTTCATGATTAATACGCCCCTACTTGCTAATTCTAAACTCCTTTTTTTTTTCCTTTCTTTTTCCTTTTTTTCTCAGCATCTTGAATTGCAGAGTTAAAGACTAAGGAAAATGTCCTCTTGTCTTATTCAAAATTATAGCTATTATAATGCAGATGTTTTGAATGTGAGGTAAAGATTAGAGACCCAGCATTAACTGAATCAAACCACCAGTCATGTAAATTAAAATAATTTGCTATTCTTGTATGCTGTTACTTCATACTTTATTGTCACAATTCATACCATATATTTTGGCAAAAGTAATAAAAAGGATTAATATGCTTACATAATCCTTGTGAGACAGTCACACTAAATTAAAACACACATCTTAAGTAATTTACAGTTCAAGAGCAAAATCTAGTGCTTAGGGAAATCATACGTATTTTTGACTTCCCAGGGGTTTTGTTTGTAAACTAATTAAGGAGAATGCAGGTATAACCTGGATTCTGGCTTTCCTTCATAAAATAAATTAAGAGAAAAAAGGTGCTGAGATAAACTAAAAACATTCTTAATCCCATTACATTTTTCAGAAGAGCTTGGGTAGATGAAGACAACTGAATAAAATAGCAGAAACTACACAATCAAAACTGATGGAGTATTGAATACATATTAGTGCAATTAAAGATATATATTTTATTATATAAAATATCCTGCTAGAATATGGAGGTGGAAAGTGTTTTGGAATATATTTCCTTTCAGGAGTAATTTTAAAAACTGTTACATACATGCAGGCACCATTTTCCCCAACTGCCTCCCCACCCAGCTCTACGCTTATCTATTGCTGGTTTCTGAATGTTCCGATATGTTTGAAAATCAACTGTCTTTGCATCCTTGGGTCATGTCAAGATTCTGGTTCTATCAGTAGTAGTTCCCCATTGTGTGCTAAACAATGGCAAATTCAATAACCGCATATTCAAGTTTCTCCATAAACTATCTTTCCTGGGGTGTTATCTCATCCCCTACTGGGGTGCACACACGTATATTTTCTATTTAAATGTATTTACTGTTACTTTCACTTGTTCTTAAAACTTCTGCTTTAGGCACTCTGGTTTTCTCACCTTTTCCTACACATGAAACCATATTTCCATCTCTGTGCCTGTGCTCAGGTTTTTCCTGGGTATGGACTACTTCCCCTCCTAATTTCTAGCTGTGGAATACTTCCCTTCCTAATCACTAATGGTCACAGTATCAAATTGAATCTTTTACTGAATATGACAGCTCAAGCTAATCTCTCCCTCCTCAGAATCACTGTAGCCAGTGCATAGTTTAGCAGCTTGCCCCATATAACGTGGTGTTATAAAAATAACTTGCTAGTTTAGAAAGTTGAAATGAAAAGTAATTAGAATTTTTTTTTCGTTTGCTGTCACTATTGAAAATGAAAATGGTGTTTTATTTCTGATACTATTCAGTTGGCTGCTTTATTTTGCAAACCTTTGTGGGCTTTCAAATTTATAGATACTCAGAGATCTTAAAAGTCTTATAAAATGATTGTAAACAGTTTTGCTATTTCAGATCCTTTAGATGTGAATTTGAGATTTCCAGTGGACTTAAAATCCTTATTTACAGCATGAATGCAGGCAACTCCAAGTTATACATTGGTCATTACTTTTCTCCTTGAAATAACGTCTTACATCTTTATCTTAGAGCATATAGAAAAGCTGAAGACAATTTTTGTCACTTTCAATAACTGCTTAAATCTATCATGTAACAAAAAATATAGCTCTTTGAAGCTGATTTGTAATGATTCCAGCACACAATTTTCAAATAATACATGTCCTGCTATACACAGGAAGCCACCAGTTTTAGTACATATCATGATCCATATGCCACACACTATGTTTATGTGTATGTGTGTGTATGTGTGTGTGTTGGCAGAGGTTGTGATGAAAAAGGGGACAAGACTTGTGCTAGGAAAATTGTGAAGATTGTTTTCGTTGAAGGCATGTTTTTAGGTCATTCCCCTGCTTCCTCCATCTTTGAGGTTTTTTACTAACTGGTAATTTAACCCCCAGACATTGAGGGCCAGAACAGGATAGACACTGGGATCACAGGAGACTCTTGGTTGAATGCAGAGGTTTATATTCTGCGAAGAACACAAGATCAAATAATCTTAAGAGTGAGATGAAAAGAAATTTCAATGGTCATCTTTGTCATTCCAGATTAAAGCTTGAATTTTCTTGTTACTGTTTTTCAAAAAGTAACTGGCTAGTCCCTTTAAAACAACCACAGCAAAGGATTACCTAGTTATAATGTAGCGGTAAGAACATTTACACTGGGTTGTCCAATTGGGTTCTGACGATTTATGCCCTAATGAGCTTGCAGTATTATTTTACTTTAGGTTTACTTTTTTATTTTATGTCAGTGGATTATTAGTTTCATTAGCCATTTTAGTTCAATTTGGTGAATCTTTACTGAGCATCCATGTTGTGCAAGACAGTACTCACTGCTATTAGGGAGATGGATCACTTTTCTCACAAATCTCCCTTGATTCTGGCCTTGGGTTTTAAGACAGTTTCTGGATCCATCTTTTGGTGAGCAGGCATTAGTGAGGGGAGGCTTCCTCATAGCCTTCAAGTCTAAACTGGCTTGGGGTTGGAACAGGGCAGTGCCTGTGTTGTCCACAGCTGCAGCACATTTAAACTGACGCAAGGCCTGAGTGCGTTCAGAAAACATAAGGTAGTCCTTTGTTTCCCAGAAGCCTGTGGTGAAGTAGGAGAAACAATGCCAGAAAAAGACCCCAGACCTATTGCCATTGAGTCAATTTTGACTCATAGCAACCTTGTAGGGCAAAGTAGAACTGCCCCATAGAGTGTCCAAGGCTGTAAATCTTTACGAAAGCAGAGTGCCACATCTTTCTCCCACGGAGCAGTGGTGGTTTCGAACCGCTGACATTTGGTTTAGTAGCCGAGCACTTAACCACTGCGCCACCAAGGCTCCTTGAGAAACAACTAGAGAGGTAAAGTTGGTGAAAGATTTAGAAAGGCTCTAAAGGTTCATACTACATTTTTAATCAGTGTTCATCCATATAGTCACCTTAGGAAAGCTCCCATGTTGCCTGAACATTAGCACAAAAATTATTTCAGGATTGGACCCTTTGAGCTTTGTCTCGTCAAAACACCCTCGTGTTTATACTGTTAGCATTATAACCAATAGCCACTCTTATCCTGTTTTTATGTTTTATGTATTTGGAAAACATGCCCAGATTTTTATTTTGCATACCCTAAACTGTTTTTACCGTATCAAAAAAATAAAACATGACATATGCCTATGTCTGATCTAGGCTCATAGACTGTAGCCCCAGACAACAGTCCCCTGGCCTCAGCTTATCTGAGAAGGGAAATAAAGCATCAAATGTTATGCTAGGAGTTGAATTTTTTTCTATAAATGTTTCATGTCACAGAGGAATGTAGGCAAGAAGTGACATGACTAGGAATATTATTTGGATAATAATATATAGGAGATGGGGTACTGGTATATCAGGAGGCTTTTGCGGTGAGTATGAACATGAGGTGAAAGGCTACACAGAAGCACATTCAGCAAGCCTTGGCAATTGAGAGCAAACGGGGAAGGGTTGAGTGGAAGATGATGCTATGGGTTTTAGCCTGGCTAACAGAGTAATGATGGTTTTAACAGGGGTAAGAAAGGCTGGAGGATCTGGCTTGTCATGAAGAGTTTGACTTGAGGTTCGGTAATGGTAATTTGGAGCTGCTAGTGGGATAAGAACAAGGATTCAAAATTCAAAACACAAGTAAGAAAAGAGGCCAAAGCTGAATCAAGGGGTTTGGGAGTTATTCCGAGAAATTGTTGAAGTGACTGGATGGGTGAGATTTTTAAGGGGAAAAAAGCTGAGAGGTATGGACAGAGGTGATGAGGAGAGTGATGACAAATTTTAAATAACAGGAGGAGAAATAGCTGGACTCAAGTGATTTCCAGAAGAGTAAGACTACCTTACATAGTCAAATAGAAGTGAATACAATAATAACTAAGGATAGTATGTTTAGTTTAGCAATTTGGAGCTTATATATTTGTATGCAAACCTATAATAACATATCTATACCTGTAGCTTTCCATATAGTTGTACAATTTTTTTTTTTAAATAAAGGTACTCGTTTGAAAGTAGTATATAGGCTACATTAGCATCATGTTTAATGGGGAATCACCAATTGAGTCATTATTGCAATCAAACAAAACAAGAGTTATTGTTATCACCAATATTATTTAACAAGGTTCTGGGAAGGAAATTACCATTATTGTTTAACAGTGGTCTTGAAGTGTTCAGAAAAAAATAGTATTGGAAGTGAAGAGTCATTTATTATTATCTGCAGATTATTTTCTCAGCCCATAAAACCTACCAAAACCAATAAATATCTTAGTAATAATAGGAATTCATTAATGTGTCTAGTCAGAATATAAATATGGAGAATTCAATAATTTCTAAAAATCAGCAGTAACCAATTGGAAAATGAACTGAAATGTTTGTGTTTTGAAAATTGTAACATAAGCAAAATATACCCAGGAAGAAGCTTAACAGGACACCTGCAATAATCTTGAAACTAAAACCACAAAACTTCTTGAGAGAAATTTAAAAAGACTTAAATAAGAAGAATTAAAGCAGTCATTTGTATAGGATGACTCAGTATCATAAAGATGTCACTTCTCTCAAAATTTTTTATGCATTTATTAGAATTCACGCCACCCCATACAATGGAAAAAAAATTTTACATGATCAAGTAATACTCAATTTCATTTGAAGAATAAACCTTTACACTGGAATAATAAATCAAGAAACATATGGTGAAGAAGAATAACATAGAACCTGCCCTATCGACTTTGAGCATGTACTTGAAGATATTGTAATTAAAATATTGGTAGAAAAATTGACAAAAAAAGTTAATGGTACTAAAAATTATTAGAGAAATAAGCCTAAGTAAGTATGACAATTTAGGTTTGAGGACAGAATTTTTACAATATGAACAAAAATACAGATTATTTAATAAGTAATATTGGGCTATTTTATATTTGGAAAATACTTAAAGGAAGGTATTTACTTGTCAATATTGATCAAAATAACTTCCAAAATATTAAATATTCAACTATTAAAATACAATAATAAAATAAGATAAATCATTTTTATATTTGGTAGTACTTAAAACACAAGATTGATTAAGAGAAAGGCTGAAAGACTCTCCTACATAAACATTAACTTTTGCTTTCTGGTACGTATAAACAAAAACAAAGCTAATAAACTAACCCTATACTGGTAAATATATATTTGCAACACAGAAGTGAGACAAAGGTTTAGTATATCCACAATATAAATAGAACTATGCCAATATAAAAAAGACCAAAGATGAGTAGCCAATTTATAATTGGTGAAGTACTCAAGGCCAATGGAAATGAAAATGTATCTAAATTCATGGGTAATTAAAGATGTGCCCCAATAGGGACAAATCTGTGAACAAATGGAAGTTAACATGAACTCTTTGTTGGAGGATAAATTGATACTATCTTTCTAGGAAGGAACCTGGCAATATGTATAAAATTTTAATCTTAGCAAGCCTTTTAGTTCAGAAGAATCACATTTAGAAATATTTCTTAAGGAAATAATTGGGCAATTATACATAGATTTACATAAGAATAAATATAAAATAAAAAATATGAACATCTTAAAGTATATCAGTCATAGTAAAGTTAAAGTACATTGCTGTGTGTGTATATATACGTATATATTATGTATATACATGCACGTCTGCATGCATGTAGATACTCACATACACACACATTAGAATATGATGTGCCCATCAAATACTTAAGCCAACATGCCTACAATACGTTTTAAGTAAAAATGATAGGCTACAGTTCCATTTAGAGAGAGAGAGTGATGTCTGGAAATATATACTCCAGAATTTTACAAGGATAATAGTACATCTATAAATTATATTCATTTGTTATGCACTTTTTCATACCTAAAATAAGCATATATAATTGCAGTTGGAAAAAGATAAAGCTATTTATAAGTATCATCTCATTTATTTAGACATGAAGACAACAAATGCATTCTGTGCTCAGCTCATGGAAAGAGAGCAAATTGTGCAGATTATTTGCTATCACAGCACTCTCATGAATCCTCAACAACCACAACCAATTTGAGCCTACTTAGTGGAAACTTTTCATGAATGTTCAAGTTGTGCTACAGTACTGCAGACTCATTCAGCTGACCTGAAATGGTAGTTTCTCTGAAGTTTTCCGAGGCAAAGATTAAATTTCAAGAGTAGAACATTCTCAAGTTATGTTTCTTAGAAAATCTGTGAAGTGAGCTAAAAAGATATTTTAAATAAGAATTAACCAGCTGTAATAAAAAAGGTAAACTGAAGAACAAGATCAATTTTTTTTTTTTTTTACTTTTTTCTTTGTTGTGCTTTAGGTGAAGGTTTACAGAACGAACAGTTTCTCATTAAACAGTACACATACTGCCTTATGACAATGGTTAACAACCCCACGACATGTCAACGCTGTCCCTTCTCAACCTTGGGTTCCCTATCAGCAGCTTTCTTGTCCCCACCTGTCTTCTAGTCCTTGTCCCTGGACTGCTATGCCTCGTTAGTCCCATTTTGTTTTATGGGGCTGTCCAATCCCAGCTGAACTGTGAACCTCGGGAGTGACTTCACCTCTGAGCTGAAAGGGTGTCTGGGGGCCATACTCTCGGGGTTTCTCCAGTCTGTCAGACCAATAAATCTTGTCTTTTTTTGTGAGTTAGAATTTTGTTCTACATCCTTCTCCAGCTCTGTCCAGGACCCTCTGTTGTGATCCCGGTCAGAGCAGTCAGTGGTGGTAGCCAGGCACCATCTAGCTGTACTGGACTCATTCTGCTGGAGGCCTTGGTAGCTGTGGTCCATTAGTCCTTTGGACTAGTCTTTTCCTTGTATCCTGTTCTCTTAATTCTCCCTTGCTCCCGAAGGGGTGAGACCAATGGAGTATCTTAGATGGCTGCTCACAGGCTTTTAAGACCCCAGACGCTCCTAACCAAGGTAGAATGCAGAACATTGTCTTTATAAACTGTGTTATGCCAGTTGAGCTAGATGTTCCCGGAGACCATGGTCTCCACAGCCCTCTGCCCAGCAAGTCAGTCCCTCAGGGAGTTTGGAAGTGTGTATGGAGCTTCCATGACCTTTCCTTGTACAAGTTGTGCTGGCTTCCACAGTATTGTGTACTGTCTTACCCTTCACCAAAGTTACCACTTATCTATTATGTATTTGGTTACCCCCCCAACCCCTCCCATCCATGGTAACCAACAAAGATTGTTTCTTTGGGTGTGTAAACTTTTTCTTGAGTTTTTACAGTAGAGGTCTCATACAATATTTGTCCTTTTGTGATTGACTTATTTCACTCAGCATAATGTCCTCCAGTTTCATCCATGTTATGAGATGCTTCACAGATTCATCATTCTTCTTTATCATTGCACAATACTCTGTTGTGTGTATGTACCATAGTTTGTTCATCCATTCATCTGTTGATGGGCATCTAGGTTGTTTCCATCTTTTTGCTATTGTGAACAGTGCTGCAATGAATATGGTTGTGCATATGTCTATCCGTGTGACAGCTCTTATTTCTCTAGGATATGTTCCAAGGAGTGGGATTGCTGGATCATATGGTATTTCTATTTCTAGCATTCTAAGGAAGCACCATATCATTTTCCAAAATGGTTGTATCATTTTGCATTCCCACCAGCAGTGCATAAGAGTTCAGAGCTCCCTGCAGTCTCTCCAACATTTGTTATTTTCAGTGTTTTTGATTCGTGCCAGTAATGCCGGGGTGAGATGGTATCTCATTGTGGTTTTAATTTGCTTTTCTCTAATGACTAATGATCCCGAGCATTTCCTCATGTGTCTGTGGCCGCTTGAATGCCTTCTTTGGTAAAGTGTCTGTTCATTTCCTTTGCCCATTTTTTAATTGGATTGTCTTTTTGTTGTAGAGATGTTGGATTTTCTTGTAGATTTTAGAGATTAGACCTTTGTCTGATTTGTAATGTCCACATTTTTTTTCCCAGTCTATAGGTTCTCTTTTTACTCTTTTGGAGAAGTCTTTTGATGAGCATAAGTGTTTAATTTTTAGAAGATCCCAGTAGTCTAGCTTATCTTCTGGGGTTTGTGTGTTGTTGGTTATGGTTTTTATCCTGGTGATACTGTGCATTAAGGTCTCTAGCGTTGATCCTTTTTCTTTCTTTTCTATGAACTTTATATTTTTTGGCTTTATATTTAGGTGTTTGATCCATTTTGAATTAGTTTTTGTATATGGTGTGACGTATGGATCCTGTTTCATTTTTTCACAGATAGACATCCAGTTTTGCCAGCACCATGTATTAAAAAGACTGTCTTTTCCCCATTTGATGGAATTTGGGCCCTTGTCAAAGATCAGGTGACTGTAGGTGGATGGATTTACATCTGGGTCCTCAATTCTGTTCCTTTGGTCAATGTATCTGTCATTGTACCAGCACCAGGCTGTTTTGATGACAGTAGCTGTATAGTAGGTTCTGAGGTCAGGTAGTATGAGTCTTCCTACTTTATTCTCTTTCTTCAATACTGCTTTAGTATCCGGGACTTCTTTCCTTTCCATATAAATTTAATGATTAGTTTTTCCATCTCTTTAAACAATGTTTTTTGTATTTGGCTCTGTATTGCATAGTATTTGTAAATTGCTTTGGGTAGAACTGTCATTTTCACAATGTTGAGTCTACTTATCCATGAGCATGGTATGTTTTTCCATTTATTTAGATCCCTTTGG
>NW_004444196.1:992340-993723 GCF_000243295.1 Trichechus manatus latirostris
GCTCTCAGGATTCTTTGTCTTTGGTTTTATCGAGTGTAATTATGATATGCCTTGGTGATTTTCTTCTGGGGTCTATCCTATATAGGGTTCGTTGAGCTTCTTGGATGGTCAGCTTTTCATCTTTTATGTAACTGGGGAAGTGTTCTGTCAGCAATTCTTCAGTGGGCCTCCTTGTGTTTTCTGTTTTATCCCCCTGTTCTGGAATTCTGATCACTCACAGATTTTTGCTTTTGATTGTAGCCCACATAATTCTCAGGGTTTCTTCGTTTTTCTTCATTCTTTTTTCTGATTTTTCCTCAGAGTTGTAGCCAAGTGTTTGTCTTCAATTTCGCTGTCCTGTCTTCCATCATTTCAAACTAGTTCCTTAGCCCTTCTATGACACTGTACATTTCTGAAATATTATTGCTCATATTTTGGATTTCTAATTCTCGTTTTTGTATGATTTCTAGTTGCATATTTATTTTAGCATTTTGTTCCTGTATTATTTTCTTGAATTCTTCCATTTTTTGTCTGTATTTTCCATGAATTTATCTGCCTTTTCCATGAATTTATCTATTTTTTTCTCCTTTTTGTCTGCTTTTTGCTTCAACTGTTGGATAATTCTGAGTTTGAGAGATTTGAATTTCCTTTCAGGTGGTTGTAGTGCCTTCTACTGGAAAGTCATCTGGTATTTTATTTTGGAGGCGTCCTGGAACCGTCCTGTCTTGTTTTTGTATGTTTTGATATTGTCTGCTGTCTTCAGGGCATTCAGTAGTTATTTTCCTCATTTATTGATCGTAGATTTGTTTGTTTTGTCCTGATTTTGTGTTGTATTTGGTTATGTCTGAGCAGGCTGGTTGTGCATTCTTTGTTGTTTGCTTGTCTGTGGGCATGATACTTTTCACCTCCTTCTCCAATGGGCAGGGTCAGTCGCTCAGGTATCGTACAGCAGGGAAGGTCCAGCTGAAGGGGAGTTGCTGGTATGGGTTGTTTGTGGCAAGTACTGTAGCCAACAGGGTGGGCCAGTAATCAGTGTAGGGAAGGTTCCAGTAGCCCGTGCCTCTGCTGCTTGGGGGTGTGATGTTCAGCACAAAGTGCAGGCAGGCAGGAAGGAGGAAGGAGATTGTGATACGTGGATCTAAGGTGGGTATGGGAAAGACGAGAGAGAAGAGAGGAACAGGAGCCAAAAATATACACACAAACAAAAAATAGTGCTAAGGGAGCTTGCTGTTGGAGTGGAGAGATGAGAGACTGAGAAATGGAGAAAAGCAAAAATAAAGAAGAAAGAAAAATGATGAAAGAACAACGACAGATACATTGACCAGTGGAACAGAATGGAGAACCCAGATGTAAATCCATCCACCTGCGGTCACCTGACCTTCGACAAGGGCCCAAAGTCCATCA
>NW_004444196.1:995232-1020405 GCF_000243295.1 Trichechus manatus latirostris
GGATCACAACAGAGGGTTCTGGACAGAGCTGGAGAAGGATGTAGAACAAAATTCTCACACACACACAAAAAGACCAGATTTACTGGCCTGAAAGAGACTGGAGAAACCCCAAGAGTATGGCCCCCAGACACCCTTTTAGCTCAGTGGTGATTTCACTTCTGAGGTTCACCGTTTGACTGGCGATTGGACAGCCCCGTAAAACAAAATGGGACTAAGGAGGCACAGAAGCCCAGGGATAAGGACTAGAAGACAGAAGGGGACAGGAAAGTTGGTGATAGGGAACCCAAGGTTAAATAAGGAAAGTGTTGACATGTAGTGTGGTTGTTAACCATTGTCACAGGGCAACATGTGTGCTGTTTAATGAGAAACTATTTTGTTCTGTAATCCTTCATCTAAAGTAAAAATAGTAGCATAAGTGGAAGAATGTAATCAATGTTGCTGAATTGTACAGATAGTAATTTTTGAAATGGTGTATCTTTGGCTATGTATAGTTTCACTAAAAAAAAAAAAGTCAAGAAGGGAGAGAGTTGACATGTCGTGGGGTTGTTAACCAAAGTCATAAAACAACGTGTGTACTGACTGTTTAATGAGAAACTATTTGTTCTGTAAACTTTCACCTAAAGTACAATTGAAAAAAAAAAAGAAAGTATAAAAGAATAACAATGAGTAAATGGAGAAACTGGATAGGAAGAAAGACAAAAAGGGAAAAAGAGAGGGAAGAAAACAAACAAAGAAAAATAAATGCCCACAGGGATGTCACTCTGTGTCTGTGCAGAGTAAGGGAGTATCTCCCAAGCTGCGAGGCACTGCCGAGCCAGAAGGGGCTCCCAAGCCGAGTAAAGAAAAAGAAAACAAAAAAATCAAAACAGAACAAACAAACAAAAAAGAAGCCCCGGGTGTCCCACCAGTGTGACGGCACAGGCTGGGAAGCAGTTCCATCGTCAATTGGCTCCTCAAAGCCCCCCAAGAAGAACCAGAGATGGCCACAGAGGCAGGTATTTGAGAGAAAGGAGGGAGAGGTGATGAGAGGTGAGGAAGAAATCTAATGAAGCTGATAAAAGCAACACCAGCAGCCAACAAATGGCACTCAGGGAGCATGCCAGTGGGGGCGGGTGGAATGCAAGCAACACCGGGGTGAAGCCAGTGCTTCCTGGCCAAGAGACTGTGGCCATGGGAAGCAGAGGAGGCCGATTAGGGGATGAAGAAGGGTGGGGGTGGGAAAACGTATATTTCTGGTTACCAATTGTTCTGTCTCCTGCTGGAAGCTCCATGAAGCTGCTTGCTCATACCTCCTGTTCGCCGATCTCCGATAGGAGTCCAAGATGTCAAATCCGTGCTGTGTAGCTGATAGGCGACCTCTTCGTGTATCTCTCCTCACTCTCTGTTCTTGATCAGTTTCTTATTCCATTCAGTGCTTGGCTGAGTTCTTTATCTCTTCATTTGATGCTTAGGGTTTCAGGATTGACGTGTGACTCTGTTTGCTTAGGTTTTCAGATCTTTGCTGTGGAGGGACGGTGTGGTGCTTCTGACTATAGCGCCATGTTGCCTACAAGATTATATTTGACATATATTCAAACAAAAAAACTTGAAACTGCCAAAAAAAGAAAACAACAACAAAAAGCTCCATTATTCCCCCACATCTTTTAGCAGGTAGCTGTAGGGTAGACAATTCATTTCATGATTCTTTAATTTCCATATGCATTGTGATGGTAAGTATCTGAGCAGCATGGGAAATGGTGCTAGAATATTCCATCCTTTACAAAGAATAAAAATGTATATTCAAATACTTGTGTGTAAATGTTAATATTTTTCTTATAAAATAGTTACTTGCAAAAGATGTAAAAGAGCCACAAATACTACCAAGCAAAGCAGACTGTGTTGGCTGGTTGCTTTCTTTGCTAAATTGAAGGAATGAGTGACTGGATGCATAGATGAATAAATGAATATTTAGAATTGTTAGAATTGTTTTGTTAAGATATTTAATCAATAAATATTCAGAAAAACATTAAAATAGAAATGATCTGAAAATGGCTAATTAGAATCTTTTTCACGTCATATTTTATTATAACATATTTGTAACATTATGTCATTTCTATGACATTCTTAGGGGTACAAAAGCGTCAGGATTCTGGAGCAAAGAAGTCTTTGGTTTTGTGATATATAATTATTGTTAAGTCAATGAGTCAGTTAACAAGTAATTATAGACTGTGCCAGGCATTGTATTCGTTATTTGGGATAACAGTGAACAAAGGAAATTGAGCCCCTGCCTTCAGGAAGTTTATATTCAGTCAGGAAGTTTAGGAATTTGCCCAAAGAACAGAATAAAATAGGAAAACATGGTGGGGAGTGACTGGGCTGCTGTCTATTACCATCAGGAAAGATGCTATCTCATCTTCAAAGAGATAAGGTTTGAGTCATGACCTTACTGATGAGAAGGATTCACTAGGCAAAACGAACAGCAAAAGCAAATTCCCTCAGAATGGAATGATCTTCAAGTGTTTAAGGAATAGAAAGAAGATGATTATCACTGAAATGAAGTGAACAAAGAACAAGGAGGGAGGAACTGAGTTTTGAGAGGGAAGCCGTCCAGATCATGTAGAGAGTTTCTGGGTTACACAATTTTTTAGATTTTATTCTGGGTATAATTGGATTCTATTGAAAGTTTGAGGCTGGAAAGTAACATGACCTCAGAAACACTTAAGAAATTCACTTTTGCTAGAAAGGAAGGTAGGCGAGGAGGCAGGAAGACCAATGGAATTCTGCTGTAGTGGTACAGGTAAGAGGTAAAGGTGGCTTTCATGAGGGCTAGAGAAGGTGAAATGGAGAGAAGTCATTAAATTTGTGATATATTTTGGAGATATGACTGACAGGACTAACAGGTGGATTGGATGTGTGGTATAAGGGCAAACAAACAATCCAAAATGACTCTTTTTTTTTTTTTTTTTTTGAGCAACAATGTGAAAGGTGGTGCCATTTTACTGGAAGATATTTTTTGGCAGGGGTAGATTTGCAGGAGAAATAACAGGTTCTCTTTTCCCAAGGTAAATCTGAAACAGAGTTGGTGATAGGTAATTGGATGTGAGTCTTGTTCTCAGGAAATAATTCTATGCAAGAAGGGTAATTTTGAGAGTTATCAATGTATACATGACATTTGAAGCCACAGGGAGCTGGATGAGGTCACATACGTGGAGAGGACAGAAAGAGGAAAGAAGAGGTTCTAAGATAGAGTTAAAGGGCTTATAACTTTTCCAGGTTTGGAGGAGAAGGCAGTCCCAGTAGAAAAAACATAGCCTATGAGGTAAAAGAAAACCAAGAGTATAGGGTCTGGAATACCCAGATAAGCTAAGCTTTCAAGAAGAGAGAATAAATAATTCTGTCACATTATCCTGAGTGGTTGAATAAGATGAGGACAGAATATTTATCATTGGCTTTAGAAAAATGTAGTTCTCTAGTATTCCTTTTAAAAGTCATTTCAGAGCAGTGATAGTGATTAAAGCACTATATGAGTGCATTTCACAAAGAATGGAAGATGAGGTAGATACAGACAATGTAGACTTTGAAGAGTTTTGCTACTACAGGGAAGTGGGCAGTGGCTGGAAGTGGAAGTGGATTCAAGAGGATTTGTGTTCTTGGTTGTGTATCTGTAGGTGTTGTTTAAACTGGACAATATTAATTGGTTTGTTTAAATGAATGATGCTGTAAAGAACAAGAAATGGATAATGCAGATGGGTGTATTTCAGGAAGGAATTCCTTGAGTGAGCAAAAGAAGATGGGATCCAGGACACAAAAAGTAACATCCATGGTAACAAGATGAAAGACAGATTATGTGGGTATAGATACAGGTAAAGTGGAAGAATTAGTAGTGGGAAAATAAGGTAATTCTTGTTTTATTGCATCTATTTTCTGTTGTCATCAGCTGAGGCTGGTGGGATGAGAAGGTATTGGAAATCTAAGGAGCACACCAAAAACCAAACCAAATCCACTGCCTTTAAGTCAATTCTGACTCATAGCAACATTACAGGACAGAGTAGAACTGCCCCATAGGGTTTCCAAGGTTGTAAATCTTTACGGAAGTAGACTGACACATCTTTTTCCCGCGGGGCGGCTGATAGGTTTGAACTGCCAGCCATTTGTCTAGTGCTCGAGGACTTTAACCACTGGGCCACTAGGGCTCCTCTGAGGAGCGCAAGGCAGTGTAAAATAGTCATCTTGAAGAATGGAGAACTGAATTTACTAGGGAGATGTAGTAGTAGGGCAGTTTGTCATTGTTAAAGGATTCTTTGAAATGTGTAGTTCTAATTTTGCGGTGTAGCACAGATCATTAAGCACTCGACTACTAGCCCAGAAGATTGGCTGTTTGAACCCACCCAGAGGCACCTTGGAAGACAGCCCTGATGATCTGCTTCGAAAGGGTACTGTCTTGAAAACCCTGTGGAACAGTTCTACTCTGCACACATGGGGTCTCCATGAGTAGGAATCAACTCAATGGAAACTAACAACAAATTTTGCAGTGAGCCCAGTTGGTAATGTTGAATGATTTTCTCCAGCAATGTTCAGCTGCTGGGTTGAGTTTTTGCAAGGAGTACAACAGATGGAAAAGAGGAGTCAGGATATCTGCAAGCAAACTATACTCTGGATCATTGAATCTGGGCTGTGCAGGAGGAATATGAGTATATGAAGGAGGTAATGAATAGTGAAAAGCTGATATGGTAGAGAAGATGATCCATTTAGATCAGAAATTGTTAGATAGGAATGTTAGAATACATAACCTGGAAAGATTAGAGGTGATAGATAGTGGGTGCAAATTATTAGTGCTGATAGGGTCTACAATATGAATGTATGCATGGGTGCTAGAGTTGAGATGGAAGAAAAGATCATCGAGACACAGTAGATCAAGGAAATAAGAGGCCAAAGTGATGGATGGATTATCTGTGTGGCTTTTGAAGTACCTAAAATGATTAGAGCATCAGCTGTGGGTAGTAAACCAGGAAGTGAAATCATCAGCAAATGATGGTTATGACCATAATGGCAGAAGATGAGGTCAACTAGGAAATATATGGAATGGTAAAGTCTGATGACAAGCATTTCAAAGGAGCTGAGGTTTTGAAAGAGGGAGGAGACACAGTCTGGAAATATCATTGAGGAGCAAAGAGGACACTTATTCTACTTCTAATCCTGGAGAGGTACATGGGGTATAGGAGAAAAACAAAAACAAAGCAGTACTCCTACAACTGCCCTCTCCAATGTAGATGATTCATTTGGATTTGGACACCCAATTTAGTATATAAATTGGTTTCAGGGGTTAAAAAATTAACTGGAGAATCAGATTTTATTCTAATAAATATTTTTAGAAATAGCAAGGAAAATGATGTCTTCAGGAAAATCTAAGTGTCAAAATAATACGGCGAAATAGAAGTTCAGAGAAAACTAAGGCTATTAGACAGCAATAATTCTGTAAAGAGAATAGTAGTAGATTTTGTGAGGGCAGAGGCTGAAGGTTCATGAGTGCAGGAATTGGTGTTTGTAATGATGAATAATTTGGGAGTTTGGAACTTTTAGCAGTGACTGAATGAATGAGGAATGGTTGTGAGGCAAGATGGGAATCTGGTTATTAGAACTGATTGTTACCGAAGATATCAAGGCAGCTATCTCACCTGTGACTGGTGATGTTTTATCAAGGAAGGAAAACTTGTAATAAATTCAGGGAGATTAGTCACAGCCTTGAAAGAAGAAATCTCCAGAAAAGGAGGTGATGATGAAGGGCTGGGACATTTGAGGAGAAGCTGGGAAGTGTAGGGGAGGGCTCTGACATTCCCTGTGGCTATAGTGTTTTTAAATCATTATAGAACATAGGCAAGTCAAGGTGCCTGCTGTATCATGGATTAGCTAGTCAGTGTTTATGCCAATCACTCTCTAATGGACCTTCCTAAACAACAGAGGTTGGGAGACTAGAAGCTACATTACTAAGGGACATTTAAGTGGGGATTCTGGACGTGGTTTAGATTCTGACAACAGGATGAGTTTGGGTGAGGCTTGAATCTGGAACTGAGTTAAGCCAGGAAGACCTAGGGAGTAAGGGCATCATTCTTCTGATGCAGAGACAAAGTGCTTCTGGAGCTGTCATTGATGGAGGCAAGTTCCCTATCCTGGTAGATGGGATCTGCCTTTGATAGTGGCAGGAACAGCAGCAGCTCCTTGGTGCCCAGGTATGAGGTATTATTCCCGGAAGCCTAGCCTAGAGTTGGCTTCTTTAGCCCTCCAAGTGGTTCTTTAAGCCATTTTATATTCTATAATAAATGTCCTTTTCTTAAACTGGTGGCACAGTGGTTAAGAGCTCAGCTGCTAACCAAAAGGTGGGCAGTCTGAATCCACCAGCCACTTCTTAGAAACCCTATGGGGCAGTTCTACTGTGTCCTATAAGGTCGCTATGAGTCGGAATAAACTCGTTGGCAGCAGGTTTGGTTTGGTTTTGGTCTTGCTTAAACTAGAGTGGATTCTGTCTTCTGCAACTGAACCCAAAATGATACATCTAGGCATTTATATTTTGTACCCAAGCCTCTCTACTCCTACAACTGCCCTCTCCAATGTAGATGATTCATTTGGATTTGGACACCCAATTTAGTATATAAATTGGTTTCAGGGGTTAAAAAATTAACTGGAGAATCAGATTTTATTCTAATAAATATTTTTAGAAATAGGATAAGAATGAGGCAGTTAAGAATGAGATCCAGTGCTGCAGAGATTAATAGTGAGAGGAGACATGAGGTAGTGGTGGGACCATGAGGGATCACAGAAGCAAAATTCATGCGTCAGAAAAAAATATGAGTTAGAGAAAACATGATCAGAGAGGGCAGAAAGAGTAAGAAAATAAGCAACTCAGTAATGTCATGGAAATCTGAATTAAATAAAAACAAAAAAAAATTCTACCTATGTAAATATTTGTGATGACTGCATCAACTGAATATGTAATAGATTTATTTAGGAAACCCAAGGAAAAATTTTCAGTGGGAATTTTTGGTTAGATTTTCTTGGTTCTTAGACATTTCTTAAAAGAACAACTTTTTGTATATTTAACATTCTCCCTTATATAATAATGTTTATAAAGATTATTTAAACTAGCTCAGTAAGTTTTTGGAGTCCCTAGGTGCTCAAACAGCTAAGTGCTCAGCTGCTAACTAGAAAGTTGGCACTTCAAGTCCATCCAGAGGTGCCTTGGAAGAAATGCCTGATGATCTACTTCTGAAAGATTGCAGCCGTTGAAAATTCCATGAGGGGTACTAGAAACATTGGGTCAACAGGAGTTGGAATTGACTTGACAGCAACTGATATGTTTTGTTTTTTTTTTAGAAGATTTTTATATGGTGCATTATATCGCTAAATTAAACCTTGAGTACTATGTATAAGATTTCTGATACAGGATACAGGAAGTAGTTGTGTGCTATTAAAAATGATTTGCAGTTATTTTCTATAAGCGAAGAAATAAATTATTTGTACTTGATTTTTTGTGCTTCAAATTATAAGCTGACTCTTAAGTAACCACAGAAAAAAATATTTCCTCTTGTTGGAATATTGCACAAATGATTAAGGACAATTGAAATTTTTACTTTTCTCTAAAATATATTTTTTTGGAAAAATTTTTTGGAAAACGTATACCAGCTCTTTCTTATAGTCAAGATGAGTTCAAAGTACAATAGTTAAGAACATGAAACCAATTATCAGATGGTAGTAGAAACAATATTGAACTGGATTTGAATTTAGAGTCTTTTCCCTAGTAATTATGAAACTATGATCAGTATAATCTCAATTTACTTTTCAGTAAACTCCATGAGGCAAAGACAATGAAGTGGCACCTACTGCATATAATTTATGAGCTAGGTTAATGTGCTTACTTTGGAGATTGTTGTGAAGAGAAGCAATAATTGATGGAGAGGAGATTATCATGACAGCGTGAACATGAGAGGTACATGGGGTATCTGCCTCTTATGGTAATGAGTACTACTGTTTTTAGGCCAAGCTGAGTCTTATTATTCACTGGATAAATGGGAGAGGAGAGATAATAATTTTGAGCTGATTTGAAGGGTGTGTGTGTGTGCACACATGTGTGCGTGTTCAAAATGATAGTGAGTGGTTTAGAAGTGTATAGAATGCAACTTAGAAATGCTATAGAGTGAATCTTAAATCAGAAATTACCCTCACAAAACTATTGTATATTATTTTCTCCTATGTACCTTTCTACTGTGTAGTACACTGAAGTGTCATCTGAAGCAATAGTCATTCATTCTCTTTCTAGATATTTATTATATGCCTAACCAAGTCAGCCATCACTCATCTGCCAGTTTGTCAGACTATAGTGGATCGTGTGTTACTGTGATGCTGGAAGCTACGCCACCGATATTTCAAATACAAGCAGGGTCACCCATGGTAGACAGGTTTCAGCAAAGCTTGCAGACTAACACAGGCTAGGAAGAGGGACCTGGCGGTCTACTTCTAAAAAAATTGGCCAGTGAAAACCTTATAAATAGCAGTGGAACATTGTCTGGAATAGTGTCAGAAGATGAGCCCCTCGGGTTGGAAGGCACTCAAAATACGACTAGGGAAGACCTAGCTCCTCAATTTAGAGACGACCTTAATAGCATGGATAGAGTAAATCTTTTGGGACCTTCATTTGCTGTTATGCCATAACTCAAAATGAGAAGAAACAGCTGCAAGCCTCCATTAATAATAGGGATGTACAATGGAGTGTACAAAGTGTGAATCCCAGGAAAATTGGAAGTTGTCAAAAATGAAATGGAATGCATAAAGATTGATATCCTAGGCATTAGTGAGCTGAAAAGGAGTGGTATTGGCTATTTTGAATTGGACAATCATATGGTCCCAGTGACATAGCTTCCAGTGTCATAGCAACATGCAAACCACCACAGTACCACAAACTGACAGATGGGTAGTGGATACATATGGTAACAACCTCAAATCTCAAAGACTTAACGAAAATTTTATTTTTCCTTCCCACAAAGTCAAATGCAGGTTGATTGGGTTGTTCTCCTCCCATTGTTGATAGAGGTACCCAGGTTCCTTCCAGCTTGCTACTCCTTAGTTGCCTAGGCCTCCTCAAAGTCCTCCACTGTATCCTCAGTGTTCAGCTGCCCAAAGAACAAAACCAGTTTGAGGAGGACACTAACATAAAGGTTAGTGATGCAAACTCACCTTGCAGCACCATGGAAGAAAGTCTTGACGATCTGCTTCCATAAAGATTATAGCCAAGAAATCCTTACGGAGCAGTTAGTTCTCCTCTACGGTTGTCATGAGTCAAAATCAACTCGATAGCAATAGATTTGGTTTTGGTATGGTGAATCTGATACTTAATCATCTCAGCTTGGAAGTGATTGTTCACATTCCACTGAGAGTAGTCCTGTAAACCAAAAACCAAACCTGTTGCCATCGAGTCTATTCCGACTCATAGTGACCCTATATGACAAAGTAGAACTGCCCCAAAGGGTTTCTTAGGCTGTAATCATTAAAGGAGCAGATCACCACATCTTTTCTTCTGAAAAGCTGCTGGGTAGGTTCGAACAGCTGACCTTTCAGTTAGCAGCCCAGAATGTAACTATTGCACCACAGGGCTCCTCCATTATAACCCTAGATGCATTAAATACCTGAGCATGTCCTTCCTAAGAACAAGATCATTCTCCTATATATCCATAATATTGTTTTCACATTTAAAAATGTAAGACGGATGTAATAATCTTATCTAAAATACTAAAAGCTCCACAGTTGTTTAATAATGGCCTTTTAAGCTATTGTTTTTTATTGAACCAAGGATCCAGTCAGGGATCATGCATTGCATTTAGGTGTCTGGATGTGTGGAACACTTACTTTGCCTTTTTTTTTTTTTTTTAATGACAGCGACATTTTTGATGAATACAAGCCAGGGTTTTGCAGAAAGCACACAGAATGATACTCTGCACATAACAGTTACTAAGTATATACCTCCTTTTGACGCATCTCTTTCAGTTTTGTAGCAATTCCTTATTTTCTGGCACAACAGGCCCACTTTGTCTTCTCCTAACCCCAGTCTTGTTATCAGCTGTGTCTCCAAGAACTCCAGTTCTTTTTAATGGGAACTGTTTGCTGAAGCCAAGGATTGGGCACTAGGTCTAATGGCTCCTTTTTTTAAAGCAGTCTTGTAAGGACAAGTAGAAAATGAGCGAGTACTGGGCATTACTACAATATTGCCATCGTAGTACAATGGGTGTTTTTAGGTCACTGGAATGATTTAGAGAGCTTATTGCACATGAGCCAATGTGGTGCAGTAGGTAAAAGCAGGGACTCTACAACCATATTGCAGGTGTTCTTGAAGGTCTACTTTCTACCTGTGTGACCTACATACCATAAGTTATTTTGTCTCTCTGTGCCTCTGCTTCTGTCTCTTAATCTCTAAAAGGAATGTAATACAGTGCCTACCTCGTTGGGTTATAAATTCATCCCTTTGTTCAACATGTTGCTATTGAGCACCTAGAATGGGACAGACACCTTTCTGGCTGCTGGGGATTTGGCAGTGGACAAGACAGACAGTTTATGTCTACAGAGCTTTCGTTATAATGGGACAGATAATCTCCCCTAACAATTAAAAAAAAAAAGCCAAACTCATTGCCACGAAGTCGATTCTGACTCATAGCAACCCTATAGGACAGAGTAGAACTGCCCTATAGGGTTTCCAAGGAGTGGCTGGTAGACTCAAACTGCCAACCTTTTGGTTAGCAGCTGTGGCTCACCATAGCTTCTACCCACTGCACCACCAGGGCTCCAAGTTAGGGACTAAGTGATGCTAATTCCCAGAGGGAAAACGTTCTAAACAAGGAAATAGTAAGTATACAAGCCCTTAGAAAAGAGGCGATGTCTAGACTGCTCCAGGACAAGCAGCCAAGTTAGTGGGACTGAAGAAGAGGGAGCCTTGGTAGAGTGGTTGGGATGAGGCCAAATAATGGAGATCCTTTTGAAAATTTGTAAAGGCTTTACTGAGTGGGATGGGAAACAATAGGAAAGTTTTGAGAACAGGAATGATGCCATCTTACTTATGATTTAAAGAGATTATTCTAGGTATTGGGTAGGGAAATAGACTGAAAGAGACCAGAGTAAGAAACGATAGAACAGTTAAGAGGCTTTTGCAGTAATCCTGGTAAGAAGTGATAGAGGCCTGGCGCAGGTGGGGTGAGGCAAGTAGCATAGAGAGGGCCGGTTCTGGATATATTTTGAAGCTAAAGACTACAGGATTTACTGATGGTGGAATATAGGAGAATGAAAGAAGGATGATCCCACAGTTGTTGACCCTTGACTTGGGGACTGTGGTGAGAATTGTTGTTTGTTGCCATCTAGTTGACTCCAACTCATGGATTCCGTATGTATAATGGACCTTAACATTGCCCAGTCCCGCTGGGTCTTCAAGATCTTTGATATGTTTGAGCCCATTGTTGTGACTATTTTGATGAGAATTCAGCGAGTTAATTCATATAAATCATTTAGATCAGTGCCTACCACACAATATGCACCCAGTAAATAGTTTTTCTTGTTATTTTAATACCTCTTAGTTATTTCCACTATTTACTTTATATCTTTATGTCTGTTTTCATGTTTTCGACTTCTAGATTTTAAGTTGGTTGTTATCTTAATGTTATTCTCTCATGTGCTGGCCATCCAGCTATATAGATTGTAGTAATACAGTTATCTTATTGCCAATGCCTAGAACTGAAATCAGCATACAGTTCATTTAGTGTGTAGCTATGGGCAGATTACTAATCTCACAGTATCATCTCCTATGAAATGAGGATAATGATATTTGCCTCCCAAGGCTATTATGAAAATTAAAGAATATCCAGATTCAAAAATAAAAGTCACTCCAAAGTAGAGTTATTGCAGTTTTTATTGTTGCCTACACTCTGAAAAGGCTCCTTATGCTAATCCTAGGTACTTAAAGACATGAAAGAAATGAATTTGAATGCATTAGTCATTCACACTGAGTTTTATTCTTGTTTGATAATATTTGAATGTTTTTATTGGAGAGATTTGTTTTTTATATTTCACAGTTTGGGATTTATTGAGACCTGAGCAGCTCTATTGAGTCACTTTTCAAAAGATTTAATGAACCCGAATCTTCCAATCAGCATGAAAATTCGGCCCAAGAAGGAGTCGGGGGGTGGGGTGGGGGGCGATAGTTTAAAATATACATCTAAGTCATTCAGTTTAAGAGGGCTCCCTCCATACCTTAGTGTATATTAGATACTTCCAGGGTAGAGCTATTGAACATGTTGTTATGATTCTAATGCCCCAAATACATAGTACGATAGGCTCTTATACATATATATATGTTCTGTATATATATGGAACACTGGTAGCGCAATGGTTAAGAACTCAGCTGCTATGCAAAAAGTCGGTGGTTCTAATCCACCAGCTACCTCTTGGAAACCCTATGGGGCAGTTCTACTCTGTCCTTTGGGGTTGTTATGGGTCAGAATTGACTCGAAGACAACGGGTTAACAGATATATATATATATATATATATATGACCATTTTATATCATTTTACCATTCACAGAGGTCTCTGTATGGACTCATTTTTTTTTTTATTTTTCTATTCTCATTCATTGAATTATACTTCTTAGGCAGATATTATTATTCCTTTTTTATAGAAAAGGAAATTGAGGCCAAAAAAGACTAAACCATAGCATCCTGTGTCTATTAAGTGAAAGAGGTAGGAATACAACCTGGTTTTCCAGTCTGTCATCTGCCTCTTCCATCTCCATTTCCCACCTGCGTTCTTTGCAGTGTGACATGTTGGTTATTCAGGTCCTAGAATTGTCGCAAGTAGAAGGAAAAAAGGTGGTAAGTCAGTTTTTGCATTTCTTAAAAATGTTTTATGCAAGAGGAAGTGCGGTTATATTCTTATTTAAGCAAGCACAAGACATATACAGAATAATTTTTTAAATTATTAGTAAGGGTTTGGAGGATACCTGTATAATCTGTTCAGCTAACATCTGTACTATCCCTTTCATTTTTATTTTAAATGATGTAAACACAAGTGGAAGATTCCCATGGCTGTCGCTGGAATTAGTGTGCTGATCTGACCGTATCAGAAGAACTTCAGAAATGCAGCATTTTAGATTTAGGCTCTATAAAAATAGTTACTTCATTAGAAAGGTAAATTGAAAAATCCCTTTGTAACTAAGATACAGATGGCTTTGAAAAACCTTTGATACTTACGAGAACCTTCATTGTATGCTAGAAGCATGTCAAGCTAGTTAAAATATTTAAACAGTTATTATAACATGTTGTTGTTAGGTGCTGTAGACTCGGTTCCGACACATAGTGACCCTATGTACAACACAACAAAACAGTGCCGGGTCCATTATTATAACATGTTAGGCAATAATATTATCATATGATGAAGTCAGATTTACATATATACCTATTAGTCACAGTCGCTGTAAAAACCTTGCTACAAGACTTAAAATAGGTAGGAAATAATTTAAGAAATCTCCCTCCTAATATTTCTCTTTTGCCAAAGGCATCCTGTAGAATTGTCGATGACTCTTAAATATATCTGGCATAAGAAATATTCCTGCTTTCTCTCACATAGGGAATAGGAATAGGATTTGCTTTGGTTAAGGTTGCAGAGGCTGTTGAAAACCAAGCTTTATAAAACTATTCTGGTCTATTTTGACATTTTTTTCCCAAGCCTTTATTATTCAATTCATGTATTGTCTAGTTGTTTACACAGCTCTAAATATTCATATGTTAAAAAATACTTTATGATTAATCAAGGGAGAGAAAAGCATTTTCTTAAATCCTATAGCTGAAAAATCCTGTAGTTTACTTGAGGTTCATGTGCTGCAAGAAAGTACGTCATTTTACTGAGATCAATAAATCATGCTGAACCTTATACAGAAAATAGCTGGTTGTATTTTTTATTGGAACAAGATATTAGAAACACATCTATCAGGGAAGTTTTGACCTTGAGAAAATATCAGACTAATTTTCCAATGAGCGAGGACTGGCATTTTTATTCATAGGATTACCAAAGGGAAAGATTAAACTGTAATTTTACTTGATACATTTCTGATAAGTGTGTGATTGACATTTGTACCGTCTTCCTTTAATCATGGCTTAATTAATACATGCAGTTTTGTCTGTTCAGGGAAAATGGTGAATAAGAATTCATTGATGCTTCAGGCATTCACTTCTCTCTCTTGAAAATAACCTCTATGATCTTGTAATATTTTTCAAATTATTTTCCTTTCAATCTGTAGTATAAAATGCATTTCTAATATATCAAAATTTTCTCACTTGTAAGTATGAAAAACTTAACAATGGACTTCATTAATGTTTTTAATTATGTAGCCGGCGACACACATGTATACTATTCCATTTTAAATTGCATCTACAACTTTGAAATTGTTAGCATATCTTTCCAAATACTTAAATATCTTATAAAAATTTTCTTACTGCTCATTTTTTCTTTTCAAAAAAAGAGGACGATATTTACTATTAGTTTAATATCAACCATGTCTTTAAATATGGTTTATCAGTAGTCATTGCATTTTAATAAATGTAAGGTTGTGTTTGTTGAATAAATGAGTGGTTATTCATCACAGATTTTAGGATCAAAGCCAGTTTATCTAATTTGGCAGAACTGTAATTTCACTTATTTAACTCCTTGTTCTTTTCCTCATTTGTTCTCTTTTTCTGCCTGTCTGTGTAGTCCTTATTTTCTTGGCCCCTAACGCCTCCTTCAGCTCTTTTATTTTCATCACTTATATCCTGTTTAGTGCTTCTGTCTCCATCTAGAAATACGCCAGATGAAAGTGTTCAAGCATTTGCAAGGCAGCAGTTATATGCTGGATTCCAACTGTGTCCTGGGCCACAAACTTGAATCTTCAATTCTTCAAGTCAGAAAACATGCTGTCTTAGTGTACATGATTGTGTGAGCATTTTCTGTGCATGTCCAGGATGCTGGCTTGCTGAGACCTTAGAGGATTTATCTTGTAATTCTAGACATTGGAGTAGTTTGTTCTTTATTCGTGCGTATCTCAATTTAGCCGCTTAGATTTTTTATATTAGTGGTTCTTAAGTGTTAGGTGAAGAAGTCATCTGGAGTGCTTGTGAAGATAATGATTGTTAGCCACAGATTCTTATTCAGTAGATATTGGGTGTAACCTGGGGAACTATCATATTAAATAGATATTTGTAATATTTCTTTTTCTATGAACTACTTAGAATAAGAAAATAATGAAATTAGGATAGTTTGGTAAAGTCTGAATACCCATTACTGTTCTTCTCTACCTAATTGCAACTGTAAGAATAGCTCTAGTTTTAATCTTGGATAAATTGTACTTGTATGTCTGCACCCTTGTATGATTGGAGATTATTGTTGCTCTTTCATTCCTGTGGGGTACAAAAGAAAGACTCCTATGTCAGATGGTTTAGAAGAAAATTCATTTGCAGCTATATCACTAGTTCTTCCAGTTTTAAAACTCTACATACTGGCATATGTATCTATATATATGTTAAAGATAGAAGAGACATTATAGATAATTTATTCTAATTCCATTTCTAAATGAAATTAAAATCTAGTCTTAAAGGAATTGTTCATGAAATATCAGCTAGTTATTTGTATTGTCATTAGCAGAAGACAGGGCTCTTCAATTTCAATGAGAACTCTTTCCACTGAATCAAAATTTTTCTAATTGTATTATACATCAGAGTCACCTGAGGTGCCTTTCAAAATGCATATTCTTGGTCTCAACCTCAGAAATTCTGGCGTAGTAGGTAAGGAGCACAGGAATTTATATTGTTGACA
This sequence comes from Trichechus manatus latirostris, assembly GCF_000243295.1. Lineage (NCBI taxonomy): Eukaryota > Metazoa > Chordata > Mammalia > Sirenia > Trichechidae > Trichechus > Trichechus manatus. The sequence goes on from NW_004444196.1 coordinate 1,011,082, forward strand.
GTCATCTAAGGTGATTTGAATATAAGTGGCCCAAGAACCATACTTTTTGAAATAGTGTAAAATATCCTGGAAGAAGGGGGTAAAGAGTTAAATAGATAACTAGCTTTAAATAATTAAGAAAAATATTCATTGATTAGGCTCTATGATAGCCCCTGGAGGACAATAGATACAACTCTTGCCATTCAAGAAGCCCACTAGTTAGTGGTGACCAAATTGTATAAGTTAATCAACCACTTACAGGATGTTAAGTGATATGGAGCACAGGGCAAGCAGCACCAAGTAGTGGAAAGAGTGCCTTTTAAGGGCAGCAGGGGGGTGTGGGGGGGAGGAATCCCACATTCCAGAGAAGGTAACCCTTGTAGTGGAAGTAGAATGTGGGGAAGAGCACTCTAGGCAATGAGAGTAGCTTGCGACAATTGTGACATATTAAAAGAAAAAAAAAACCTAAACAACTAAAAAGCTTCGAGAAGAGAAAGCATGACACATGGTGTTTATCACAGGAGATAATAGTTGTACTTGGCACCTATTGTAAGCTTTCCATACCTGTTCATTATTTTGAGGGAGGGTGAAGCCCAAACAACCAGCAAATAACTTAGGGAGGTGCTGTTGTCTCTAGCTGGCTTTTACAAGCTCACTGATAACTGATCTATTAGAGAGACAGCCTTTTCAAGAGCCTTGAGCATCCAGGAAGATGATATTTCAAGGAGGAATCATTGGCAATATCAAATATTGCAGAAAGGTCAGATGTAGGTAGGGACTGAGAGGTCTCAACCGCATTTGGCAGTTAATTACTAATGACAGTATTCCTAATCACCTGCATCAGAGGGTGTGTAGCAGGGTATCAAGTGCCCAGGGGCACTATCTAAGTTGCCCTCCCCCGCCCTGCCTCCAATTTCAAAGTGTGTAGATGTTGACAGCAGTGACAGGTCAGTAGAAACACCTTTCCCCCTTCCCACTTTTGTCCTGCTGCCTCACTCAGGTGCCTTTCATATTTGTGTACCTCTGGAATATCATTCTGGCCTCATCTACCACCCTCCCCTTGGACTCGAATCCTCAGGCAAGTCCCCTTCTCTAACCCCCCCCCCCCCCAAAACACACACACGTCTCTGACCTCAGAATTGTTTGGGAGTGCTGGTAAATATTCAAATCCCTGTTTTCTAGTTTGGGACTATTAAATTAGAATCCCTGGGGCATGTGACCCAAAGATCTGCATTTTAAACAATTCGGGGGATTAATTTTGCATGCTGGAGTTGGAGAACCAGTGATTGCTATTTCGTTATGTCGTGGAGGCATAAGACAGTTGCAAAGCTTTAAGTAGTACAGGGGAGAAGAAGAAAAAAGCAAGCATAGACAGGATTTCTTGTGAAAGCAAGACAGGAAATAGGAGGATAATTAGGATGATAACTAGGTCAAGAAAAGATTCTTGTTTTACTTTTTTTGTTTGAATTAAGAGACAATACACAGGAGAGCTTAAAGCATGTTATATTCTGACAAGAGAGTCAGAAAATACCCTGAATCAAATGCTTTTACTTGGCTTCTGAGGCTGTAGGTTTGTACTAATTTGTTAATAAAACTTTATAATTTATGGGACAGTTAGACATTTAGAAATCTCAAATATTTCAGACATATTCCCAAAAAATAACTAAGAAAAAAGGACTTCTGAACTGCTTATTTAGGAGCCCAACTTACTTCACTAAAGTCTAGAGGATTATTGACACACCTGATATTAACTCAGTACCTTCTACAAACTAGGCACTTTTACAAACAAGTATTCTTATTGAGGAATCCCTGGGTGGTGCAAATGGTTGATGTCTCCAGCTGCTGATTGAAAGGTTGGAGGTTCGAGTCCATCCAGAAGCACCTCAGAAGAAAGGCTTGGTGATACACTTCCAAAAAATTGAAAACCCTATGGAGCACAGTTCTACTCTGACACTCAAGAGGTCACCATAAATTGGAATTGACTTGAGGGCAACTGGTTTGGTGTTTGGTTTGGTGTTGAATGTCGAATAATGGCTATTAAAGCAGCCACAGGGAAGTTGGGAGATGCAGGTGGAACAGTGGGATCTTTGGGCCACTCAAATAACACTTATTTCACTGTAAGTTTTAAGAGATAAAGGATGTATAGGAAATAGACCTTACACAATTATAAGAGAAACTGGGGGAATAAAAATCTGGAAGGGGAGTTTTAAAAGGAGTCACTCACCAGCAAATCCAAGAAGCCAACTGTGTCCAGTTGCCCAAATGGACCATGAAGGGCAAATTCACAGAGAGATCTCTGTGTAGTTCCCATAGCTGTGGGTCTGCAGGCAAGCTCATGTTGTGGGCCTGGAGCTGCAGTTGGTCTGCATGGACAGTAGTCAGGAAAAAAAGTTGGACATGGAACAGAAGAGAGTGAAAACTACCTAGAACCCACAGTCCTCTCTGTATCTGTTTGTTACCTCATCTATTCACAAAAAGACCTTCAGAGAATTATGACAACTCCTGCACCTCTGCTTTCTAAATCTTTCTAAATTCCACTTTTGGCTAACTGTAGCCTGACAATATTAAGAGAGAATTCTGGGAAATCTAATTCCTGGTTTACCAAGTTGACACACACAATCCACCTGTGATGGATTGAACTGTGTCCTCCAAAAATATCTGTCAACTTGGCAAGGTCATAATTCCCAGTATTGTATGATTGTCTACCATTTTGTCATCTGACTTGATTTCCCTGTGTGTTGTAAATCCTATCACTACAATGTAATAAAATGGATTGGTGACAATTATATTAATGAGATCTACAAGATTAGATAGTGTCTTAAGCCAATCTCTTTTGAGATATAAAAGAGAGACGCGAGCACAGAGACCAGAAGACCTCATACTGCCAAGAAAACAGTGCCGGGAGCAGAGTGTGTCCTTTCGACGTGACTTTCCTGTGCTGAGATGCTCCCAGACCAAGGGAAGACTGATGCATCGCAAGGACCTTCTTCCAGAGCTGACAGAGAGAGAAAGCCTTTCCCTGGAGCTGACACCCTGAATTTGCACACGTAGCCTACTGGACTGTGAGAGAATAAATTTCTCTTTGTTAAAGCCATCCACTTGTGGTATTTCTGTTATAGCAGCACTAGATGACTAAGACACCATCCCATCATTTATATTAACTGCATTTTTAATTTGCATTTAGGAGTTTAAGTGGCCCTATATATGGTATGAAGTTGTACCTTGATAAGAACATAAAGAACACCATGTGAATCATAATGATGGTTTACTGCTACTGCTAATATTACTACTACAACTTCCATAAGTAGATAGCATTTATTGACTGCTCACAATCTGTTAGTAACTATGGAAGCTGTTTACATGCAGTTTAATCTAATTTCATCTTCATAGAAACACTGAGAGGTAAGTAACATTATTCTTCCTAGATTCTGAAATTAAGAGATAAACTTGCCAAAAGTTACAAGATCTTTTTATTTTAAAAACAAACATACACACAGAAAACAAAACAAAACAAAATGTGAACTAGGTTGTTATAATAAGATGTGTAGTCAAATTGTGCTATTGAGGGAAAAAATCAGGATATCATATTGTTCTGAAAGTGGGGAGAAAACAGTTCAGAGGTCAGATAGGTGTCTGCATCCCTTCCTTGTCAGAGAGCACTTACTGAGTTCTCTGAAAGGCAACCAGAAGATGACTGTTCACAGGGGAAAAAGGACTGGGAGATGTAGTGCAGAGCCTCACAGGACTCCAGGACCTGACAGGAGGTATTAGGCATTGAATTGTGTCCCCAAAAAATATGTGTTGTAAATCCTAACTCCTGTATGTGTGGATATCATCCTATCTGGAACAGGGTTTTCTTTGTTATGTTAATGAGGCTGTGTAGGGTGTGACTTTAGCCAATCACTTTTAAGATATAAAAGGAGCAGTTTAGGCACAGAAACAACAAAATGGGGAAGACTGATGTCACTTGGAGATCACCAAGGAACCCAAAAACAGAAGCTGAAAAGACACAAGGACCCTCCCCCAGAGCTGACAGAGAGAGAAAACCTCCTAGAGCCGATGCCCTGAATTCGAACTTCTAGCCTTCTAACTGTGAGAAAATGAATTTCTGTTAGTGAAAGCCACCCACTTGTGGTATATCTGTTATAGCAGCACTAAGAAACTAAGACAGGAGGAGAATCCTTTGCATTGCTGTTTACGTGGGAGAAACGAGCCATCTACTTTCTGAATCTACTATGAGCACTTTATGTAAGGATTAAGAGGGAAGAGTATCTAGGAAGACCTAGTTATAAGGAAAAAAAGGAATAAAGAAGGATCACCTTGAATGGAATCTAATTTCCCTTTTTGACAACTTTACTCTTATGTAAAGTAACTGCTTGTAAGTGTTACTCACTTCATTTTTCTAGTACACCCTGTCAGCCCACACTTAATTATCCATTGATAGCCTAGCCTAGTGAGAAGCTGCAGAAAATTTGTTCTTATGTACTCTATAAGTTGGTCCCTGAGCATGCAAGATTGTGCACTGGGCCATGGACTGGAAGTTAGAAAACTTGGGAAGAGTTGCTAATTCCTAAAGAAAAGAAAAAGGTAAACAATACCTGTTCAGTCTACTTTAAACAGAGATTGTGCTTAAATATTAAAACAAACAACATTAAAACAAAAATGTTATTTGTAGTTGAAAAATCTTTCATATAGGAGTAATATAATTTGATCAATCCATACTTAAGAAACAAATATAAATTTAGTTTGAATTGGAGTTGTTAATGTATTCTTAGTAGGAATCATATGGAAATGTTTTCCATTTTTTCTCTCCCCTCCTCCCTTTTTTCACATAACAGTTTTGGCTGTTATAAACACTGAAAATGTCCTCCTTCATCTCACCTTCCATCATTGCCAGAAATATAACTACAAAATTAAGCTCTTCTTGCAAACATTTGCAAATTTTATGTAGGTGAGACATAGGGAGTTAAAATCTCTCTCATAGACTGGGACCAAGATGAGGAGTGATCAGACGCTTCCTGTGGTCCCTCTTATAACAAAGACCAGAAAAAACAAGTGAATTGATTGTATATGACAGTCTAGGGGCCCTGAACATCAAAGGCAAAGTTGAGGAATTGGACTGAATGGCAGGGGGAGGAAGAGATGGTTCAGAAGCAGCTAGGAGTTGCCAGACCTGACCCAGCAGGAACCAGCACCCTGCAGGCCAGATTAGCTGGTGTGTACAGTGAGGCAAGCAGTGGCACTGGGGACACATTTTGCACATAGGAAGAGACCAAGCAGCAGAGAGTCTACTCAAGCCTCTAGAAAAGCAGCACTCAGTCAGCAAAAGATAAGTACAGATGTCTAACCCACTGCATGGAACAAAAACACCCTGTTTGGGAAGAACCTCTTCTCCCATTTACCTGCCTCCTCCCTGCTCTGCACCAGATCCTGGGCCAGCTTCTGCAAATGCTGTGTCTTTTGGGCTGGAAGTAGAATCTGTCATGCCTTCCAAGCCCTTTTCCTGGCCTAGGAGAGGGAACAAATTAACAAACAGAGAAAAACTTATTTGCCAGCAGCCCTGAGCCAGGAACTCAGGGCAGGTATAGCTCCTTTGCCTAGCCACAGGCGTAAGGGGTCCACGGACTTTGAATGCCTTTCACCCCTGCATAGAACTGCATGGACCCATTTCAACAGCGTAGGCCCTCATTAGCACAATAAAACAGGGTATATACCTGAAGCCTAACTTCAACTTTATCAGCCATATGGTAGAGTGGCAGGTTTGTGACGTTTGACACCTCTCTGCCCATTAAGCAGGGTCCTCACCTACCTACATCAGGGGCCTGAGGGCTGGTACCTCCACCCACACCACCTAGCCACCTGCAACAGGAGTTCAGAAGTAAGTGATGCTTCCCTGTCCTTGTAGACAACAGTTTTGGGTGCCCATATTCCAGTTGCAAAACCAACCAACTATGCACTTTAGGGAACAGGGACATGCTTTACTCCCAGCCACTCAGGGGCATCTGTCAGCCCCCTGCTTTGCTCAGGGTGTGATCTCCTACTGCAGCCAGATACCTGTGCCTACTCCAATCACCCCTGCCCATCTCGAATTATAGGTGAGAACCTGCACCACAACTTGGTGACCGACTACCTAGACACCTGAGCTGAATCCATACAAGAAAAATAAATGGACTCCTGGGCTCACATACCTAGTAACAGATCTAACCACCTGGTGACAGGATGTTAGAACTTCAAAGGTGCCAATAATCAAACTAGCTCACATGAGCAGCCTGTTTCAGCACATCAATACAAAACAAGAAGCTCGGACACAGTAAGCAAACATAAGATAAATAAATATAATAACTTATTGATGGCTCAGAGAAAACAGTCAATATCAGATCACATAAAGAGGCAGACTGTGATGGCTTCAGCAAGCTCCCAAAACAAAGAAACAAGAAATCTTCCAGAGGAAGAGACGTTCTTGGAATTACTGGAGGTAGAATGCAAAATATTAATATACAGAACTCTTCAAGACACCAGGAAGGAGATCATGCAAAAAGCAGAAGAAGCCAAGGAACACACAGACAAAGGAATAGAGAAACTTAGAAAGATTAGAGAAGAGCATAATGACAAATTTAACAGGCTGCAGGAATCCATAGAGAGAAAACAAACAGAAATCCAGAAGATTAACAATAAAATTTCAGAATTAGACAACTCAATAGAAAGTCATACGAGCAGAATAGATGCAGTGAAAGTCAGAATTAGACAGACTGAAGATAAAGCACTTGACACCAACTTATCTGAGAAAAAATCAGATAAAAGGATTTAAAAAATGAAGAATTATGTGGAACTCTATCAAGAGGAATAACCTACAAGTGACTGGAGTACCAGAACAGGGTGGGATGGGGGGAAACAGAAAATACAGAGAGAATTGTTGACGATTTCTTGGCAGAAAACTCCCCTGATTGCATGAAAGATGAGAAGATATCTATCCAATATGCTCATTGAACCCCACACAAGGTAGATCCCAAAAGAAAGTCACCAAGACATATTATAATCAAACTTGCCAAAACCAAAGATAAAGTGAGAATTTTAAGAGAGGCTAGGGATGAATGAAAATCATCTACAAAGCAGAGTCAATAAGACTAACCTCAGACTACTCAGCAAAAACTATATAGGCAAGAAGGCAGTGGGATGACATATATAAAGACTTGAAGGAAAAAAAAATTGCCAGCCAAGAGTTATATATCCAGCAAAACTGTCACTCAAATATGACGGTGAAATTAGGGTATTTCCAGATAAACAGAGATTTAGGAAATTTGCAAAAACCAAACCAAAATTGCAAGAAATACTAAAGGAAGTCCTCTGGTTAGAAAATCAACATCATCAGAGAATAATCCAAGAAAAGAACACAGGACACAGCAACCAGATGTAAACCCAGATAGGGAAGTCACAAAAATAAATCAAAACGAAAATTCTGTAATAGGGAAATAGTGACATCAATATGTAAAAGATGACAACATTAAAACAAAAAAGAGGGACTAAAAAATGTAGTCATAGATCTTTCATGTGGAGAAGAAGTCAAGGTGATATAAAGAAATAAAAGATTGGTATAAACTTAGAAAAATAGGGGTAAATATTAAAGGAAGCTAACAATCCTACACATCAAAATGAAAAACAAGAAAAACATAAAGACTCAACAAATACAAAATCAACAACAATGAAAAAGATGAAAAGAAAATACATAAAGAAAAACGACTCTGCACAGAAAATTAGGTGAAACAAAGAAACTGTCAACAACACACACAAAAAAAAACCCATCAAAATGACAGCACTAAACTCATACCTATCAATAATTATGCTGAATGCAAATGGACTAAATGCATGATAAAGAGACAGAAAGTGGCAGAATGGATTAAAAAACATGATCCATCTATATACTGCCTACAAGAGACACACCTTAGACTCAAAGACACAAACTGAAACTCAAAGGGTTAAAAAAAAATATATCAAGCAAACAACACTCAAAAAAGAGCAGGAGTGGCAATATTGATCTCTGACAAAATAGACTTTAAAGTAAAATCCACCACAAAGGATAAGGAAGGACACTATATAATGATTAAAGGGTCAATATACCAGGAGGACATAACTATAATAAATAATTATGCACCCAACAACAGGGCTCCAAAATACATAAAACAAACTATAACAGCACTGAAAAGAGAGATAGACAGCTCCACAATAATAGTAGGAGACTTTAACACACCACTTTTAGTGAAGGACAGAACATCCAGAAAAAAGTCAGTAAAGATATGGAAGATCTATAATGCCACAATCAAGGAACTTGATCTCATAGACATATACAGAACACTCCACCCGAGAGCAGCCAAGTAGACTTTTTTTCCAATGCACATGGAACATTCTCCAGAACAGACCATATATTAAGCCATAAAGCAAGCCTTAACAGAATCCAAGCATTGAAATATTACAAAGCATCTTTTCTGACCATAAAGCCATAAAAGTAGAAATCAATAACAGAAAAATCTAGAAAAACAAAACAAAACAAAAACACATGGGAACTGAACAACGCCTTGTTCAAAAACTACTGGGTTATAGAAAAAAACTAAGGATGGAATAAAGAAATTTACAGAATCAAATGAAAATGAAAGCACATCTACCAGAACCTCTGGGACACAGCAAAACAGTGCTCAGAGGTCAATTTATAGCAATAAATGCACACATCCAAAAGGAAGAAAGGACCAAAATCAAAACATTAACCCAACAACTTGAACAAGTAGAAAGAGAGCAGCAAAAGAATCCTTTGGGTGCCAAAAGGAAGGAAATAATAAGAAATAGAGCAGAATTAAATAAAATAGAGAATAGAAAAACAAATGAAAGAGTTAATAAGACCAAAAGCTGGTTCTTTGAGAAGATCAACAAAACTGATAAATCATTGACCAAACTGACAAAAGAAAAACAGGAGAGGAAGCAAATAACCTGTATAAGAAATGAGATGGGTGATATCACAACAGACACCACTGAAATTAAAAGTATCATAACAGAATACTCTGAAAAATTGTACTCTAACAAACTTGAAAACCTAGAGGAAATGCATAAATTACTAGAAACGCACTACCTACCTAAACTAACACAGTGGTAGAACACCTAAATAAACCTATAACAAAAGAAGATATTGAAAAGGTAATTAAAAAACTCCAAAACAAAAAAAAGCCCCGGCCCTGACAGTTTCACTGGAGAATTCTACTAAACTTTCAGAGAAGATTTAACACCACTACTACTAAAGGTATTTCAGAGCATAGAAAAGGATGGAATACTCCCAAACTCATTCTATGAAGCCAGCATAAC
>NW_004444196.1:1020505-1045718 GCF_000243295.1 Trichechus manatus latirostris
AAGGATGGAATACTCCCAAACTCATTCTATGAAGCCAGCATAACTCTGATACCAAAACCAGGTAAAGACACCACAAAAAAAGAAAATTAGAGACCAATATCCCTCATGAACATTGGTGCAAAAATCCTCAACAAAATTCTAGCCAACAGTTTTCAACAACATTTTAAACAAATAATTCACCATGACCAAGTGGGATTTATACCAGGCATGCAGGGGTGTTCAACATTAGAAAAACAATCAGTGTAATCCATCATGTAAATAAAAGACAAGAACCACATGATCTTAACTATTGATGCAGAAAAAGCATTTGACATAGTCCAACACCCATTCATGATAAAAGCTCTCATTAAAATAGGAATAGAAGGGAAGTTTCTCAACAAATTAAGGCATTTATACAAAGCCAACAGCCAACATCATCCTAAATAGAGAGAGTCTGAAAGCATTCCCCTTGAGAAGGGGAACCAGACAAGGATGCCCTTTATCACCACTATTGTTCAACATTGTGCTGGAAGTCCTGGCTGGACTAATTAGCTAGAAAAAGAAATAAAGGCATCTAAATTGGTAAGGAAGAATTAAAACTACCTCTATTTGCAGATGATATGATCATATACACGGAAGTCCCCAAAGAATCCACAATAAAACTACTGGAAGTAATAGAAGATTTCTGCAAAGTATCAGAATACAAGGTAAACATACAAAAAATCAGTTGGATTCCTCTACACCAACAAGGAGAACTTCGAAGAGGAAATCACGAAATCAATACCATTTACAATAGCCCCCAAGAAGATACAATACCTAAGAATAAATCTAACCAGAGACATAAAAGACACAATGAAAACTAGAAGACACTATTGCAAAAAAACAAAGAAGACCTACATAAGTGGAAAAACATACCTAGCTCATGGATAGGTAGACCCAACATTGTGAAAATGTCTATTCTACCCAAAGCTATCTACAGATACAATGCAATCCCCATTCAAATTCCAGTGGCATTTTTAATGAGAAGGAGAAACAATCACCAACCTCATATAGAAAGGGAAGAGGCCCCAGATAAGTAAAGCACTACTGAAGAAGAAGAACAAAGTAGGAGGCCTCACACTACCTGATTTTAGAACCTATTATACCACCACAGTAGTCAAAACAGCCTGGTACTGGTACAACAACAGATACATAGACCAATGGAACAGAGTTGAAAATCCAGACATAAATTCATCCACCTATGAGCAGCTGATATTTGACAAAGGCCCATAGTCTGGTAATTGGGGAAAAAACAATCTCTTTAACAAGTGGTGCCGGCATAACTGGATATTCATCTGCAAAAAACTGAAACAAGACCCATACCTCACACCAAGCACAAAAACTAACTTGAACAGAAAGGGCCACATAAACCAGAGACTTCATCAGCCTGAGACCAGAAGAACTAGATGATGACTGGTTACCACCAATGACCGCCCTGACAGGGAGCACAACAGAGAGTCCCGGATGGAGCAAGAGAAAAGTGGGGTGCAGAACTCAAATTCTAGTAAGAAGACCAGACTTAATGGTCTGACTGAGATTCGAGGTACTCGAATCAGCCCAGAACTAAAACAATCAGCCCAGAACTAAAACAATTTCTGAGGCCAACTCTTCAGACAGGGATTGGACTGGACTGTGGAACATAAAGTGATACTCGTGAGGAGTGTGCCTCTTAGCTTAAGTAGATACAAGAGAATAAATGGGCAGCCTCTGTCTGGAGGTGAGATGAGAAGGCAGAGAGGGTTAGGAGCAGGCTGAATGGACATAGGAAATCAGGGGTGGAAAGAAGGAGTGTGCTGTCACAGTATGGGGAGAGCAATTAGAGTCACATAACAATGTAGGTATAGATTTTTGTATGGAAAAAAAACTAACTCATAATGGATCAAAGACTTAAATATAAAATCGAAAATGATAAAGATCATGGGAGAAAAAATAGGGGCAATGCTAGGAGCCCTAATACATGGCAGAGAAAAAAATATGAACCATAAGTAACAATGCACCAGCACCAGAAGAGAGACTAGATAACTGGGAGCTCCTAAAAATCAAACAATTATTCTCATCAAAAGACTTCACCAAAAGAGTCAAAAGACAACCTACAGACTGGGAAAATTTTTGGCTATGATAAATCTGATCAGTGTCTAATCTCTAAAATCGACAAGATACTACAAAACCTCAACAACAAAAAGACAAATAACCCAGTTAAAAAATGAGCAGAGGATATGAACAGACATTTCACCAAAGAAGACATTGAGGCAGCTACCAGGTACTTGAGGAAATGCTGATGATCATTAGCCATTATAGAAATGCAAATCAAAACAACCATGAGATACCATCTCACCCGAACAAGGCTAGAATTAATCCAAAAAACACAAGATAATAAAGTTGAAGAGGTTGTGGAGAAACTGGAACACTTAAACACTGTTGGTGGGAATGTAAAATGGTACAGCCACTTTGGAAATCTATTTGGTGCTTCCTTAAAAAGCTAGAAATAGAAGTACCATATGATCCAGCAATCCTGCTCCTTGGAATATATCCCAGAGAAATAAGAGCCGTCACACAAATAGATACATGCACACCCATGTTCATTGCAGCATTTTCACAATAGAAAAAAGATGGAAACAACCTAGGTTCCCATCAGTGGACTAATGGATAAACAAATTATGATATATTCATAAAATGGAATACAAAGGAATGATAAAGAGCAATGATTAATCCACAAAACATAACATGGCTGAATCTGGAAGGCATTAAGCTGAGTGAAATTAGTCAATTGCAAAAGGACAAATATTGTATGAGACCACTATTATAAGAACTCAAGAAAAGGTTTAAACACAAAAGAGAGCATTCTTTGATGGTTCCAAGTGTAGGGAACGAGGGAGAGGGGTATTCACTAACTAGATAGTAGATAAGAATTATCTTAGGTGAAAGGAAGGACAACACACAAAAGCTAAGAAATTTCCTGAATACAACCAAACACTTTGAGGGACAGAGTAGCACGAGTGGGAGTCTGGGGACCATGGTTTCAGGGGACATCTAGGTCAATTGGCATAATAGTTTATTAAGAAAATTTTCTGCATCCCACTTTGGTGAGTGTTGTCTGGGGTCTTAAAAGCTAGTGAGCAGACATCTAAGATGCATCATTTGGTCCCAACCGACCTGGAGCAAAAGAAAATGAAGAACACCAAAGACACAAGGAAAGTATTAGCCCAAGAGACAGAAAGGGCCGCATAAACCAGAGACTCCATCAGCCTGAGACGAGAAGAACTAGATGACCGCCCTGACAGGGAATACAACAGAGAGTCCCTGACGGAGCAGAAAAAAAGTGAGGTGCAGAACTCAAATTCTAGGAAAAAGACCAGAGTTAATGGTCTGACTGAGACTTCAGGGACCTCGGAAGACATGGCTCCTGGACTCTCTGATAGCCCAGAACTGAAACCATTCCCGAAGCCAACTGTTCAGAGAAAGAATAGACTGGACTATAAGACAAAAAATGATACTCATGAAGAGAGTTCTTCTTAGCTCAAGTAGGTACGTGAGACTAATGAGCAGCTCCTGTCCGGAGGCAAGATGAAAAGGCAGAAAAAGACAAGTTGGTTGAATGAACACGGAAAATCGGAGTGGAAAGAAGGAGTGTGCTTTCATAGGGAGAGCAACTAGGGTCACATAACAATGTGTGTATAAATTTTTGTATGAGAAACTAACTTGAAATGTAAACCTTCACTTATATCACAATAAAAAAAATTCTCTCATAGACAGTTGCCAAATTTAATGAATGATGTTATATTTTTAGCTTCAATTGCTAAGAATAGCTAATAAATAAACTATATTCATAAACTACAAAATGTATTCCATTTGCCTAGCTATAAATTTTCACAGAGTATACAGAACAATGCTGAAAGCAGTTTTTAGGTGATTATTCTGTATTTTGGATATTTTCCTAGTGGCATTTCTCTCTTGGTTGTCTTTACTACTTACCAAGCTGAATAGAAAGTTTGAATCTTACTAGTTTGAGAATTTAGTTTAAAAGTTCTTAATTTCTTTAGGGTGTGTTAGCTCTCAAACATTCTGGACTTTTCTCTCTAATCCAGTGTCATAAAGGAAAAACCTTTTTGAAAAAATGAATACTATACATTCAATACAAATATTTTTCTACTGTAAAATAGCCTTTTTAAAATTCTTTCCTGATTGGCTTCTTCCTCCTAACTTGTTGGTACTGACTGAATTGAAATGTGGTCCATACAAATCAATACATGAGAAGACAAGTTGTGTGTGATGACAGTAATTCTATCTACAGGGTAACTGCCAGTGTCTGGGTCCCAGCGATTACATTTCTGCTGGCTGTTCTACACATGATAGTTTGTGAATAAACCATTTTGCTTTCTTTGACTTATAAAAGAATGCTTATTTTCTTCAAAATACATATTTTGCATATTAATATATATGTCACAAGACTAGAAGGCTTGAAATGCTCATCCTTAGATCTGACTTCCTGTTCTCTTTTTTGGATAATAGCTTGTCTCAGGAGTCTAATGCTGTCTACTTTCTAGTATTATTTTATGCAGGAAGGTGCTTGTCACCAGGTATAAGACAAAAGGTATATGACTGTAATTTTCTCCAATGGAGAAATTTTCATGTACAAAAGTGTTACAGATTGAATTGTGTCCCCCTAAAAGACTTTTTGAAGTCCTAACACCCTGTACCTGTGAATATGACCTTGTCTGAGGTAACAGGGTCTCTTCTTGAGGATATTATCAATTAATTCATACTGGAGTAGGGTGTGTCCTAGACCTAATCCCTTCTGAGTGGCTTCTCATAAAAGGGGAAAATAGACACAGAGAGGATCACACACACACACGTGCGCACACACACACACACACAGATACACACGGATAGGATGCTATGTGAAGATACGTCTATAAGCAGCAAAGGAACATCAAGGACTGCAAGCAGCCACCAGAAACTAGAGAGAGGCATGGAACAGTTCCCTTCTCAAAGATCCCAGAAGGAATCAACTCAGCTGAGACCCTGATTTGGACTTCTAACCTCCAGAACCGTGAGAAGATAAATTCTGATTTTTAAAGCCAACCCATTTGTGGTATTTTGTTATGGCCTCCTTGGGAAATTACCACAGAAGGGTAAAGAAGACAAAGGGAAGAACAGCATATTCCACTTGGAGATTTTATAAGGGGCTAAGAAAGGAGAGTTTTATGGATTGAATTGTGTCCCCCCAAAATATGTGTTGTAAATCCTAACCTCTGTGCCTGTGGTTATAATCTCATTTGGGAGTGGGTTGTCCTTGTTATGTTAATGAGACAGAATTAGCATAGGGTATGTTTTGAGTCAGTCTCTTTTGAGATTAAACAAGGAAGCAAGTAGCAGAGATGGGGGAAGAGAGATTCCAAAGCATGTGAAGATTGCCCAAGAGCACTGAGAGACAGGAACTTTCCTCTAGAGCTGATAGAGAAAGACTTCCCCTACAGCCAATACCCTGAATTCAGACTTCTAGCCTCCTGAACTGTGAGAGAATAAATTTCTGTTTGTTAAAGCCATCCACTTGTGGTATTTCTGATATAGCAACACTAGATAACTAAAACAGACGAACAAGAAGTAATTTCTGGAGAAATTGTAAAACAGTGTACCTCATTGGGTTGGATTTAGAATTGTCTAATTTCTCTTCTATCCAGTACAGTAAACGCGCTTGGGCATTTTCTCCCAGCACTTCTTCATTCCTTTGATTGACAATGTTAATTATTAAACAGTGAAAGATATTTTGCATGGATAAGAATGACAAACATCAAAGTTACAAGAAAATTATCACACAAAGCAGACATATGGAGGGATTTTCAGCCCAAGGGCAACAAAATATTAGATTGCTATCCTAGAATCCTGCTTAGTTTCTTGCATGATTCTGCTCTGAAATTTTCAGCATAAATATGCAATTTATTTTTTCAGAAGCCTGTAATGACAAAAGCTTAGGGGATATACATAGAAGAGAACAATGGGTGTTAGAAAAATGTCCACTTCAGTTTCAAAGTCTAGAACTGATACCTAAATTCACCTAAATTACAAAATACATTCTCAATTTTATGATGCATTTGGCCATACCCAATTAGAAATAAAATCAAATTTTAATAATATATTAAAATTTATTTTTCACATCTGTTATATTTTCCATTGTTACTGAGTATTTTATAAACCTGAAGTTACCACTTTATTATCAAGGAATATTTTGTGTCAATATTACATATGTTTGGTAGTATATTAGGTCATGAGTATTTTATTTTAAATAGGGAGATTTCTTCCAGAGACCATTTCTCTCCAAAATTTAACTAACATTATGTTTTGTTCACATAAGAAAAATCCTTATTAATAACATTAATTGAAAGGGGCTAAGAAACCACAGAAGTCACATATTCCACAGGTTTTAAAGTTGTTTTATCCACATGACTGTAGGTGCCTTTGAAAGAACATTGATCAGTGGTGTGCTTAATTTGTGCCTCTTCTTTCTCTCGTCTTTGCAGCCCCAAATAGGGAGTGTGGTTACAAGACATTAAAGATCATTTGGAAGAGTTCCACAGTTGTAAAAATCTTCAAAATCCTGCCCTGAGTAGAAGGTTCTATTATTACTCCCATTTTTTTTAGAAATGGGAACTGATGCTTAGAATGTTTCAAGTATCCTGTGCTGGTCCACACTAATCAGTAAAAGTGATCTATATCTGTACTTGAAAGGAATATTTCAAACTGCCATCCCTGTTTCTGCTAAATGGCAAAATAAATCATGTTCTAGATGTTTACTTTTTTTTTTCCCTACACTGTCTCAAGGGTAGGGAGCATGAATGTTTATTAGGGAAAAATGCAAGATGGAGGAGTTAATTTTCAACTTATGAAAAGTTATTTTTATACTTAGGATTCCATTCCTTCAAAGTTTCAATTTCGAGTTTTTGGAAATAATCCAGTTAAGAAAAACAAAAGGCCAGGAAAATTCTTGTTCTGTTAAAACTTTTCTATTGGGTAGGAAGTTCATTGGAAGGGCTACGGAGCTCTTAAACCCCCAGAGCAAGAGATAGACATGAGAGGGGCCTGGTAGGAGTAAAGGCAGGGATGGGCAATACCCATAGTTCACTTAGATCAGCATAAATACATGGATTCAACAATTTGAATCATTGATTTTCCTGGTAAAGACTCATATATATTCACAATTTATTCCACATATTTCTTTACAAAAGTATGAACATAGTGACTGCTCAAAAATGATTGATGTGTATAGAATTCTACTCTCAATGAGTGTTTTCTTATTTTACTCTTTAAGTTGTTTCTACTCCCTGGCCTAATAATATTATTATTAAAAGAAACATGATATTTTATAGAGTTTGTGGGTAGGCAGGATCGAGGTAAATAAAACATCATGGGCTGTTTAGAAAACCAGGATGATATGACTTCAATTTGCAATGCAGGCTGTCTCTCCTTGCCTTTTTTTGTTTTTTTTCTGATTCTGCATTTTTTAATTTCTCATGGGTATACTGCACACATCAGGATTAGAGTGAGTTCTTCCTAAAACTTGTGGTAAAACAATAGCTTCACCCTCCATCCAGTAAGGGGAATTTTTAACTAAGTTGTGTACGATAGCAGTGCTAACACAGTAGGAATAGCCACATTTGTTGTTGAGCACTTGAAATGTGGCAAGTGTGATTGGCTAATTGAATATTCAGTTTTGTTTAATTTTAATTCATTTAAATTTAAGTGGCCCTACCCTAGTTAGTGAATTGTGCAGCTCTAGAAATGAGATGTATGCCCATGCCTCCACCTCCCATCCTTTCTAAAATCTGTTGAGTGCTGGTTCTTTGGTGGAGGTCATCAACCTTGGCCTTATTTATGAATTTAAGCATTCCTTTTCCCTAGTCATGGCCTAGCCTGAATATCTAGACCTCTATAAAACTTTTTGGTTAGTCAACATCTCCCAGTTACCTTCTAGCTTTGGACTTCTGGGGGCCTGTCTGCTTTCTCTGTCTTCTTTTAATTGGGACTGGATCATGTTCCATCAGTCCTAACTGAAATTGATAACCACCAAGCATAACTTCTGACAGTTATAGCCATTTAAAACTGGTGATTTGTGATTCTTGAACGCACAAGTTTCTTTTGGTAATATGCATCGGACATTTTGACTGTGCTCATTAGGGCTCTATAGCTAGTTCCTTCAGTCTGTCCTAGATCTCTGCATGCCAAACTTGCTGATGAGGCTGCCATTTTTAATTTTGTTACTGTGCGGCTGGATCATTACTGGCTGTAGGACCTTGGGCAATTTATTTAATCCCTCTTTTCTTCAACATCCTCACTTATAAAATGGGGATAATATTAGTATCTAGCTCATTTGGTTACTTGAGGAATAAATGTATTAATACAAGGGAGATCCTTAGAATAGTGCTTGGCACATAGTGATTGCCATAAAAATGTTAGCCTGTATTAATATTGTTACTGTAGTTTGCCTCAGATGATTCTATTAGAACTATTTGATTTAATGCATTTAGCTCTTCATTTTTATTATATGTCAAAATATCATAAAAATAAATTTTATATTTTATTTCCTTTTGTAATACAGACTGAAAATTTTGTAGAGGAGACTTAGGAAAGGAATTACATTACACATCCTACTTAAAGAACTTGGAATTTGCATTCAACACTGTCGCAGCGAGCAGTGGAGACAGTAGCCACAAGTCTTACAGAGAAGTGGGGCCAGGAGGGTCACTCTGAGGAGTAGACCCGCTTCAGTCCCAGGAGTTTATTTTATAGTCAGTACAGCAAACAATAAAGCAATTAACAAAACAATGGGCTTTGGCTGTGGGCAAGGGAGAAGGAATTCAGGTAAACAAGCCAATCAGTAAAGGGACAATAAGTTTGGGAAAACAAATCCTGACAAGTCTCAACATGCTGTGCAGCATAGAGGCCTGTGGGGGCCGCAGTTGTCAATAGTGCAGCCATGTTTAAATGGCACATATCCCCACACAGCACTCAATTTTCAAACAAAGTTCCCTACTCTATGACCTTGGGCAGTTGAATGTGTTAGTACGTTTTTTTCCCTCCTGTCATGTTGTACTGTCCTTCCGTTTCCTCGTTGTAGTTATTGTTAGCTGCTGTCCAGTCAGTTCTGACTCATGGCCACCCCATGTGTGCAGAGTAGAACTTCACTATAGGGTTTTCAAAGCTGAGAGCTTCTGGAAGGAGATTGCCAGGCCTGTCCTTCGAGGTGCCTATAGTAGGGTATGAACCACCAACCTTTCAGCTAGTAGTCTATCGTTTTACCATTTGCACTGCTGGCTATTAAGTACTGGGTCACAGGAATTTCTTAAAAGGCAGTTTATAAGTATCAGACCCTGGTGGTGTAGTGGTTAAGTACTATGGCTGCTAATCAAAAGGTCAACAGTTTGAATCCACCAGGCGCTCCTTGGAAACACTATGGTGTAGTTCTACTCTGCCCTATGGGGTCGCTATGAGTCAGAATCTACTGGATGGCAGCGTTTTTTTTTTTTTTTGGTATTGTTAGTTGGGTTTTAACCCCTACGCCCTCAAAAAATAATTTCCTTCACACAGATTACTCTCTCTAGTACAGCTTTTCACACCAGCCTGTGAGAGAAATTTTTAAATGTACTTACTCTTATATAATAGAACTAGTGCCTCTCATACATAAAATAATTTCTTTATAATTAGTGTTTTTACCGGCTACCAAGCACAGTTTAAGTAGGGATTGGTTTCCTGTAGAATAATCAAGCCAAGGACATCTTACACTTATCTTCATTCAGTAACACTGACTTTGCCTGTTGAGCCTAGCTTTGGCTACTGTTCTTCTAAACATTATTTGTTTATGTACACACACACACAGATATGTAATTGCTTTTTTTTTCTTTCAAGAAATTATGCCCTGTATACAAAAGAAGAGAAAAAGAATGGAAAATCAGAATAAATAATCTTGGCAGCTATGTAATAGAAATATGTAAGTTTGATCATGAAGCCAGATCACTAGTTTGTGAATAAATTTATTGTTGTTGTTAGTTGCTGTTGAGTTGATTCTGATTCATGAATAGTGTTGCAGAAAGTGGGTAGCCATCTGGCAACAAAAAAAGAATGAATCCATATAGCACACCATATACCAAGGTGAATAAATAAAACACGTATATGTAAAATATAAAACCTTAGCAATATAAGAAGAAAACCTGAGAGATACTGAAATGGGGAAGTGTTTTCTAACTCTAACCCCAAATCTGGAAGTCATAGAAGAAAGAACAATTAGAGAGATCAATTACATTAGAAAAAATCTATATATCAAAAACACCAAAATTAAAGGAAAAACTATTTGTAACTCGTATCAGAAAAAAGTTCTAATATTGCTAAGATTTTCTAGAAATCAAGAACAAGGAACAATGCAACTAATATGGAAAGGGCAAAATATAAATAGACATTTAATAAAAGAAGATGATAAAGTGGCCCTTATATAGACATATACATATGAAATGAATCCTAATGGAGATTGAATTAAAGCAACACTGATAGAATTTTTTTTTTAAATCTATTGGATTGACAAACATCTATAAGTTTATTATCACACACTATTCTCATGGTTGTTGGTGTCAAAATAGCACTCATATGTTGCCTATGGGAATGTAAGCAGTATACTCCCACACATAAGAAAAATTTGCAACATCTATCAATATTAAAATATGTCCACTTTGACCTAGCCATTTCTTCTTGCAGGAATTTATTACATTTCTATAGTTACATATGCATGAAATAATGTTTGTGCAAATATTTTTTTTTTACTGTAACATTACTTAAGCAAAAGACAAGAAATAACATATTTTCTTAGTATTTGATGGTTACATGAATTAAGGTTATATTGATACAATGCTATGGTCTCCAACTCTAATGATTATAAGAATGGGGACATTTTCTATACAAAAATGTGGAAAGACCTCCAAGATATATTGTTTAGTGAAAAACTCAAGATGCTCTACCTTATGTAAAGTATAATGCAAAAATGCAGTTGAATAAAAACATACATTTCTGTATGTACATATATACACAAAGAACTACTGGAAGAATACATAAGACCTAATAAACAATGGAAGGTTCTTGGGCTTGGAAGTGATGCCACAAGCTGATACTTTATAAAGATTTATCTAACAATGTTGTTTTGAAGGTAGTCCTGGTGGCACAGTGGTTAAGAACTTGGCTACTTGGCTGCTGACCAAATGGTCGGCAGTTCAAATCCACCAGCTGATCCTTGGAAACCCTATGGGATAGATCTGCTGTGTCCTAAAGGGTTGCTATGAGTCGAAATTGACTCTTCGGCAACAGGTTTGTTTTTTCAGTAGTTTGAAGAAAACTAGATTGGAAGAGGTATTAGAGTGGAAGAAACAAGTATTAATTGCTTGAGGAGAAATATAGCTCTGTTATTAGGGGGAGGGGTATATGTGAACGGGGTGGATGAGGACAGGAATGAGAAGGAAATTTTTCACTGTATACCTTTTGATATGTTCTTTGATTTATCAATAGCATAAATGTGTTACTTATTTAAAAATACATAAATTGAATTATAAAAAGGGTTACTTAGGAAAAATGTCCTTTTGAGAATTTCAAATAAAAAATGTTTAATTCTGTAACTTATGTTTCAAGCCATCTAGAACAATATTAATTTTAATTGTTATATTGGCAGAGTGGCCCTTTTGGCCTCTGAAGTTTATTTGTTCAGTTGCATCTTTGGTTGTTTCTAGTTAAGTGAGTGAGAAAATCATAATTTCTCACTGGAATAGGACCAGAATTGGACCAACATTGTTATTTTAACAAATAATAAAACAAAACCCAAGAAGATTACATTCACATATCGTCAGAAAGCAAGTTAGTGGTAGAAAACAGACTTCATTTTCTATCTTCTAACTTTCAGATAGTGTTCCTTAAACGGTAATGAATTCTATTACATTACACTATCATTTCTTATATGTTCTATTTTTATTTTAAAAGCTTTTATTTTACTACTTTGTAAAAATCTTGAACAGGCTATTCTTCAAGGACAAATATGTTAGCAAAATGGAAAATGAGAATTTTGAAGTAAAAAGTAGTAATATCTATTTTTCTCTTAAATTATTATTAGTCTGCACAGGTCATCCTTTGCTGTAAAGGGAATTCATTTTCTAATCCGAGAATATTTTGAAAATTTGTTGTTGTTTTTAGGTGCCATCGAGCAGGTTCCAACTCATAGTGACTCTATCTACAGCAGAACAAAACACTGCCTGATCCTGTGCCATCCTCACAATCGTTGCTATGTTTGAGCCCACTGTTGCCGCCACAGTGTCAGTCCATCTCATTTGAGGGTCTTCCTCTTTTCCGCTGACCCTCTACCAAGCATGATGTCCTTCTCCAGGGACTGGACCCTCCTGATAACATGTCCAAAGTACTTGAAAGGTAGTCTCGCCATTCTCGCTTACAAGGAGCATTCTGGCCGTACTGCTTTCAAGACAGACTTCTTCGTTCTCCTGACAGTCCATGGCATATTCAGTATTCTTTGTCAACACCATAATTCAAAGGCATCAATTCTACAGTCTTTTTTATTCATTGTCCAGCTTTCGCATGCATATGAGGTGATTGAAAATACCATGGCTTGGGTCAGGCACATGTTAGTCCTTAAAGTGATATCTTCGCTTTTTAACACTTAATGTTGCACTGCTATTCATAAGGTTTTCACTGGCCAATTTTTTTTTTTTTTTACTTTTTTTTTTCTTTTTTATTGTGCTTTAAGTGAAAGTTTACAGTTCAAGTTAGTCTTTCATACAAAAATTTCTACATACATTGTTATGTAACCCTAGTTGTTCTCCCTGTACTGTAATGGCACACTCGTCCTTTCCACCCCGGATTTCCCGTGTCCATTCAACCAGCTCCTGACCCTCTCAGTATTCTCATCTCACCTCTGGACAGGAGCTGCCCATTTAGTCTCATGTATCTACTTGAGCTAAGAAGCACACTCCTCATGAGTATCATTTGATGTCTCATAGTCCAGTCTAATCTTTGTCTGAAGAGTTGGCCTTGGGAATGGTTTTAGTTTTGTGCTAACAGAGAGTCTTGGGACCATGTCTTTGGGGGTCCCTCCAGTTTCACTCAAACCATTAAGTCTGGTCTTTTTACTAGAATTTGAGTTCTGCACCCGACTTTTCTCCTGCTTAATCAGGGACTCTCTGTTGTGTTACCTGTTAGGGCAGTCATTGGTGGTAGCCAGACACCATCTAGTTCTTCTGGTCTGAGGCTGATGAAGTCTCTGTTTATGTGGCCCTTTCTGTCTCTTGGGCTAATACTTTCCTTGTGTCTTTGGTGTTCTTCATTCTCCTTTGCTCCAGATGGGTTGGGACCCATTGATGCATCTTAGATGGCCGCTTGCTAGCTATTAAGACCCCAGACACCACTCACCAAAGTGGGATGCAGAACTTTTTCTTAATAAACTTTGTTATGTCAGTCAACCTAGATGTCCCCCAAAATCATGGTCCCTAGACCCCTGCCCCTGCTACTCTGTCCCTCAAAGTGTTTGTATTCAGGAAATTTCTTAGCTTTTCGTTTAGTCCAGTTGTGCTGACTTCCCCTGTAGTGTGTGTTGTCCTTTCCTTCACCAAAGATAATTCTTGTCTACTATCTAGTGAATACCCCTCTCCCTCCCTCCCCACCCTAGTAACCATGAAAGAATATTTTCTTCTATGTTTAAACCTTTTCTTGAGTTCTTATAATAGTGGTCTTATACAATATTTGTCCTTTTGTGACTGACTAAATTCAGTCAGCATAATGCCTTCCAGATTCCTCCATGTTATGTTTCATGGATTCGTGATTATTCTTCATCATAGCGTAGTATTCCATTGTGTGAATATACCATAGTTTGTTTATCCATTCATCCGTTGATGGTCACCTAGGTTGTTTCCATCATTTTGCTATTGTGAACAGTGCTGCAGTGAACATGGGTGTGCATGTATCTATTCGTGTGACGGCTCTTATTTCTCTAGGATATATTCCAAGGAGTGGGATTGCTGGATCCTGTGGTACTTCTATTTCTAGCTTTTTAAGGAAGCACCAAATTGTTTTCCAAAGTGGTTGTACCGTTTACATTCCCATCAACAGTGTATAAGTGTTCCAGTCTCTCCACAACCTCTCTTAACATTTATTATTTGGTGTTTTTTGGATTAATGCTAGCCTTGTTGGGGTGAGGTGACTTCTTATTGTAGTTTTGATTTGCATTTCTCTAATGGCTAATGATTGTGAGCATTTCCTCATGGGTCTGTTAGCATTCACTGGCTACTTTTTTTTAAAAGTAGGTTGTCAGGTCCTTTTTCCTAGCCTGTCTTTTCCGAAAGCTCCACTGAAACCTTTCCACCATGGGTGAGTCTGCTGGTATTTAAAATACTAATGGCATAGCTTCCAGCATCACAGCAACACTCAAGTCACCACTGTATGACAAACTGACAGATGACTGGTGTCTTTGAAAATGGAATATATGATATTTGACAAAGTCACAAAAAGATTGCTGCTATCAACAAATTTTATAATTTAAAAAGGAATGGAGTTCACAATACGATAATTGTCTAAGATGTGATTATGGACTTTTCTGAAGGCTAGAAATTATCTTAATAGGAAACTAACAATTTTCTTAGCCTAAAAATAGAGAGCAACTGAATAGCATTTCCATCTTAAAATATTTCTCTTTTTTTCTCACTTGTAACCGTTCCCTTGTCTTTTGCCCCTATATCTTTGATCTCAGCTGTTTAGCTGGTGTTTTTTTCTTTTCAATTTCTTCACTCTAGTCTCTCTTCAAGCAGTTAATCCTTGTTTCTTTTGCACCAGTACTTCTTCCAAGAGCCTACATCTCTTCAGAAAGGATCGTTAGGTAAATCTTTCTAAAACATCAGTTTGTGGAATCACTTCTAAGCTGAGGAACCTTCGATAGCTCACAGTTATCTGTAGGAGACGTCAAATACTTCAAACCAAGTCTTGATTTAAAACCTATTTACTCAGCATCTCACCATGTGCAATGTCTAGCCAGACTTATTTCCTCTATTTTTAATAGTACTTTTTCCTTATAATCCAAAGGTTTATTTAATCTCCCATGTTCCAATTCTGGCTCTGCTAAATCACTGAGGGCAAGTATTTATCTTCTGGATGCCTCAGTCTCTTGATTTATAAAATTGGGATGATAATAATCCTTACCCTACTAGTTGTTGTTAGGATTAAATAAGTTAATGCGTGTAATGTGGTTTAGAAATATGTTTGGCCTATAGTAAGCACTCTACAAATATTAGCTGTTTTTATTCCTTTGTTTCTTGAAAGGTCAAGGTTGTGTTTGATTTCTCCCTTAGATTTTTCTGTGTCATGTGTAAGATTCTATTCCTCCTCCTCTCCATTTATTCAAGTTTTATCCTTCCTTCAGATCTTTCCGATAAAGATGTTTCTGTGTACTCCAACCAGACATCTAATAGCATTGGACTGCAAGTTTCAGTTAGCTCTTGATCAAATACTGCTTATGAGTAAAGGTCATAGTTTAATTATTTGATTTTGTCTAATGCTTGGGTGCTCACTATTGTCTCACAAATAGACAATTAGTATCAATGAAGCAACAAATTTCTTATAGTTTGTCTATCTTATGGAATGAGCTTGAAAAACTTGTCAAAAGACACATCTGGCGCGCATTCTTTTAAGAATGAAAGTAAAGAGTTTATTGAATTTGTGAATCAGGCAGCACTTTGTAAAGATACGAAGTGCTCCAAAACATGGAGGCAGAGATGTACCAATCCATGTCACTGAGGGTCTTTCTCACCCTTACTGGCCCTCTTTTTCACCAAATGATGTCCTCTAGAAATTAATCCTTCCTGATAATGGCAAAGGCAGCAAGTTGAACAATGTTCTGTTGTGATTCATAAGGTTTTCGTTTGTTAACTTTCGGTAATAGATCACAAAGCTTTTCTTCCTAGTCTGTCTTAGCTAGAAGCTTCACTGAAACCTGTGCGCCATATGTCACCCTGCTAATATTTGAAAAATCGATGGGGTAGCTTCCAGCATCACAAGAACATACTAGTTTGTACAACAAACCGACAGACAGGTGGTAGATACAATCTCTGCTAACATCTTATTGTATTTTTATCTAGAGTTTTTTTTTTTAAATATACTTTACTTTTTAGAGTAGTTTTAAGTTTACAGAAAAAAAAATCACAGAAAGTACACAGAGTTCTCATATAACTTCCCCCACCTACACAGGCATAAGGGTTTAGTAATTAACATCTTGCATTCCTGTAATACACTTGTTAGAAGTGATGAACCAATTTTCATGCATTATTCTTCACTGAAGTTCATAGTTTATATTAGGGTTCAAAATTTGTGTTGTACAGTACTATGAGTTTTGACAAATGCATAATGTCATGTGTTCACCATTACAGTATCATACAGAATAATTCCACTGCCCTAAAATGTTCTGTGCTTTATCTATTCATCCTTTCACCCTTCCACTGAATGTCTGGTAACCGCTGATCTTTCACTTTGTCTGTAGTATATTCCTGAATGTCATTGTCTTACTCATCTAGTGCTGCTATAACAGAAATACCACAAGTGGGTGGCTTTAACAGAGAGAAACTTATTTCCTCACAGTAAAGTAGGCTAAAGTCTAAATTCAGGGTATCAGCTCCAGGGGAAGACTTCCTCTCTCTGTCAGCCTTCTCATCAGTGTTCCCCCAGACTAGGAGCTTTGCCATGAAGGGACCCTGGGTCAAAAGGATGCACTCTGCTCCCGGCATTGCCTTCTTGGTGGTATGAGGTCCCCAATTCTCTGCTCGCTTCCCTTTCCTTTTATCTCTTGTAAGATAAAAGGTGGTGCAGGCCACACCCTAGGGAAACTCCGTTTACATTGGCTCAGGTATGTGACCTTAGAGAGGGTGTTATACAATCCCACTCTAATCTTCTTTAACATAAAATTACAATCACAAAATGGAGGACAACCATACATTACTGGTAATCATGGCCTAACCAAGTTGACACATGTTTTTGGGGGACACAGTTCAATCCATGACTGTCATATAGTTGGAATTATAGTATGTAGCTTTTTCAGACTGATTTCTTTCACTTAGCAATATGCATTTAAAGTTCGTCATGTCTTTTCCTGGCTTGATAGATCACTTCCTTTGCATACCACAGTTTATCCCTTCAATTATGGAAGGACATCTTGTTTGCTTCCAATTTTTGACAATTGTGAGTAAAGTTACTATAAACATTCATGCACAGGTTTTTATGTGGATGCATGTTTTCATCTTATTTGGGTAAGTACCTAGGAGAAGGATTGCTAGATCATATGGTAAGCCTATGTTTAGCTTTCTAAGAAACTGCCAGATTATCTTACAAAGTGGCTGTACCATTTTGCATTCCTGCCAGCAATGAATGAGAGTTCCTGTTGCTCCACATCGTTGGTGTTGTCAGTGTTTTGATTTTAGCCAGTTCAATAGATGTGTAGTGGTATCTCATTGTTGCTTTCATTTACAATTCCCTAATGACATGATCTTGGGCATCTTTTTATATGCTTACTTGACATGTATGTTATCTTCCTTGGTGAGGTGCTTGTTCAGATCTTTTGCTTTTTTTGTAATGGAGTTTTGTATGGATTGAATTGTGACCCCCAAAAATGTGTGTCAGCTTGGCTAGGCCATGACTCCCAGTACCGTATGATTGTCCCACAATTTTGTCATCTGATGTCATTTTCCTATGTGTTGTAAATCATGTCTCTGTTGTTAATGAAGTGGGATTAGTGGCAGTTGTATTAATGAGGCAGGACTCAATCTACAAGCTTAGGTTGCGTGTTAAGCCAATCTCTTTTGAGATATAAAAAAGAGAGGTGAGGAGAGAGACATGGGAACCTCATACTACCAAGAAACAGGAGCCAGGAGAAGCATATCCTTTGGACCCGGGGTCCCTTCGCTGAGAAGCTCCCATACCAGGGAAGACTGATAACAGGGATCTTCCTTCAGAGCCGACAGAGAGAGAAAGCCTTTCCCTGGACCTGGCACCCTGAATTCGGACTTCTAGGTTCCTAGACCGTGAAAGAATAAACTTCTGTTTGTTAAAGCCATCCACTTGTGGTATTTCTATAATAGCAGCATTAGATAACTAAGACAGGTTGCTTGTTTTCTTATTGTTGCATTTTGAGAGTTCTTTGTATATTTTGGATACAAATCCTTTTTCAGATATGTGTTTTGAGAATATTTTCTATCTGCCTGTGGCTTGCTTTTGCATTCTCTGAACAGTGTCTTTCACAGAGTAGAAAATTTTAATTTTAATGAAGTCCAACTTATCAATTTTTACTTTTATGAACTGTGCTTTTGATGTATCTAAAAATTCATAGCCAAATTCACATTCATCTAGATTTTCCAAGTTTATTTTTAGGAGGAGGAAGAAGTTCTATTATTAGATTGTGATGATAGTTGCACAAACGAGAACATTAGAAAAGATACTGAATTATACTTTGTAAATAGTTAAATTGTATGGTATGTGAATTATATCTCAATTAAAAAAAAAAACATAAAAAAGGATATTACATTCGTCCTAGCGCAGCATCATTTTTCCTTCAGAAAACTATTCTTCACATGTTCTTGTTGTTATATGATAATTTGACATTTACATAAGATTTAAATTAGTATTTTCCCTGTGGAATCCTTCAATATTTCAACTTGAGGCTTGAATTTTTTCTTCAGTTCTTTCTGCTTGAGAAATGCTGAGTGTGTTCTTCCCTTTTGGTTTTCTAACTCCAGGTGTTTGCATATTTCACTATAATATTTTACTTTGTCTTTTCGAGCCGCTCTCTGAAATCTTTTGTTCAGCAATTTTACTTTATCATTTCTTCCTTTTACTTTAGCTACTCTGTGTTCACAAGTAATTTTCAGAGTTTCTTCTGACATCCATTTTGGCCTTTTCTTTCTTTCCTGTCTTTTTAATGACCACTTGCTTTCTTCATGTATGATGTCCTTGATGTCATTCCACAACTCATCTGGTCTTTGGGATTCGGTGTGTCAAATCTATTCTTGAGATTGTTTCTAAATTCAGGTGAGATATACTCAAGGTCATACTTTGGCTGTTGTGGACTTGTTCTAATTTTCTTCAGTTTCAACTTGAACTTGTATATGAGCAATTGATGGTCTGTTCTACAGTCAGCCCCTGGCCTTGTTCTGACTGATAATATTGAGCTTTTCCATTGTCTCTTTCCACAGATGTAGTCAGTTTGATTCCTATGTATTCCATTTGATGAGGTCCACATGTGTATTTGCCATTAATGTTGTTGAAAAAAGGTATTTGCAATGAAGAAGTCATTGGTCTTGTAAAATTCTATCATGCGATCCCTGGTGTCATTTCTATCACCAAGACCATATTTTCCAACTACCAATCCTTCTTTGTTTCCAACTTTCGCATTCTTATCACTGGTAATTATCAATGCACCTTGATTGCATATTTGATCAATTTCAGACTGCAGAAGTTGGTAAAAATCTTCAATTTCTTCATCTTTGGCCTTAGTGGTTGGTGCGTAAATTTGAGTAATAGGCATGTTAACTGGTCTTCCTTGTACGCATATAGATATTATCCTATCACTGACAGTGTTGTATTTCAGGATAGATTTTGAAATGTTCTTTTTGACGGTGAATCCAATGCCATTCCTCTTCATTTTATCATTCCCAGCATGGTAGACCATATGATTGTCCAATCCAGAATTGCCAATACCAGTCCATTTCAGCTTACTAATGTGTAGGACATTGATGTTTATGTGTTCTATCTTATTTTTTGACGATTTCCAATTTTCCTAAATTCATATATGTGTTGTAGAATTTCAGAACAGTACAATCACTATGCACTTCAGGAATGTAGAGAAGTGAGAAGTCATTTCAGAATGGATTAGAAATCTTCATTTTGAAATGAATTGCAAATCTTCATAGAGGTGATGTTTGTTGGCCCTTGAATATTTTTTACTTTTTAATTGAAGTATGACATACATATAAAAGTGTGCACTCATCATAAAAATATAGCTCAGTGGATTAGCCTGTAATCCATCCTATAATTACCACTCAGATTAGGAAATAAAATACTATCAGCACTCTGGAAGAGCTCTTTATACCCTCTCCAGAAAAATCTCCTTACAAATGCAACTATTATCCTGACTTTTAGCGTTGTTGATTTTTTGCCAATTTTTAAACTTTATATCAATAGAAACATAGAGCATATCTGTAAGACCCATTCATATTATTGAGTGTAACTCTCATTCATTTTTATTGCTGAATAGTGTTCTGTTGTAATAACATGCCGTGTATAATTATCCATTATTCCCTTCTGCAATGACATCATTGTCAAAAGTCAAGTAATTCTATATGTGTGGATTTAGTGTCTGAGCTCTCTATTGTGTTCCATTAGTCTGATTGTCATTATCTGAACCAAAATGTCATAATTAATGTAATGTATCAGGTAGTGTAAGCTCTCTGATTTTGTTTTTGTTCTTCAAGATAATCTTGGCTGTTCTTGCCTTTCAAATTCCCGTACAAATTTTAGATTCAGTGTGTCAATTTCAAAAACAACAACAACATCAAACTGCTAGAATTTTTATGAGATTTCCTTAAATCTGTAGATCAATTTTTGTAGAATTGGCATCCTTGGAATACAGAGTCTTAGAAATCATTACCTTATTATTTATTAAGCTCTTCTTTTATTTCCAAATAACATTTTCAATGATACTTCAAAATTATTAATGCTACTGTAATTTAAATTTAATTTCTTTAAGTTTCAATTTATAATTGTTACTGTTGATATTGTATATTGACTTAATATCTAGTGAACTTGGTGATTTAAATAATTAATTTTAATCTTTTATCTGTATTCTTCTATTTTATAAATAATAAATTGTTATTCATTTGTAGTCCTTATAACTTTTACTTTATTTTCTTATCACCCTTGCTCAAACTCAGCGCAATAATGAACGGAGGTCATGAGAGAGGGAATCTTTGTGTAGCTCCTAAATTCATGGGGAAATCTTTTGATATCTTTTCATTACAGTGAGGTTTACTGTAAGCTTTTTTGTGGCTACACTGAAACAGATTAAGGAAGTTTCTTTCCATTCCTAGTTAGGTAAGAATTTCTTACCTAACTTACCTGTACTTACTAACTTACCTGTACTTTCTTTTATCTTTTTGATGGATTCTGTAAAGTTTTTTTTGTGTTATCAGTCATGTCATCTGTGAACAATAACTTTTTTTTTCTTTTTCCTTTCTAATCTTTATAACTTTTATTTCTTCATCTGGTCTTACTGCTCTTGCTTAAACTTCCAATAAAGTGTGGAATAGAAATGGAAAAAGTAGATGGCAGTCTCGCTTTGTTCCTTATCTTAGAGAGCAGTCAGTGCTTCTCCAGTGATATTAGCCGTTTATGAGTTCCAGTTCATTTCAATGCCTATTTGAAGAATTTTTTTTTAATTACTAATGCTGAGAGGTTTTATCATATTTGAACATTGGCTTTTTAAAAAATGTTTTTCTGAAGCTATTGAGATAATCAGATGCTTTTCCTTTATTTTATTAACATTGTGAATTATATTGATTTTCTAATGATAAGCTAACCTTGCATTCTGGAGTAAACTCCAAAGGTCATACTGCTGAGTTCAACTTATCAATATTTTGTTCTGGATGGTTTGATCTGTTTTTATGAGAGAAAAATAGTTTTTGATTTTATTTTTGGTGACGCTTTTATTAGGTTTTGGTGTCAGGGTTATGATGACCTCCTAAAATAAGGTATATATAAGGTATATATATATATATATATATATATATATATATAAGGTATATATAAGGTATTTAATATACCTATATTAAAATAATATATATATTTTAAAATAGAGTTTGTATAGACATTATATCATTTCTTCCCTAATTGTTTTATAAAATTTACATATTGCCTTTTTACTTATAGCTGATATAATCTTTGTGATCAGAAAATATACACTACATAACTTATCTGAAATTTATTATAATACACTTGTGGCCCAGAATATGATCTAATTAGTGAATGTTCCTCAGGAACCATAAAAAGTTTAGAATCTTTCATTTGTTGAGCATAGGAATTTTAATTAGGTCATATTAATGGATAGTGTTTTTCATATCTTTCATGATAGCACTGGTTGGTTTGTTTTTTGGTTGACTTTGTCTATCAGTTACTGAGCTAAGACTAAAAATTGCTCTAAGTGTATTTGTGGATTGCTGGATTTATTTCTGTTACATTTTGCTCCGTGTATTTGAAGCTATTGTATTATGTGCATACATATTTATTATTGGTACATACTCTTGATAAGTTAATACTTTTATTACATGAAATGTACTTTTTTATACGCAGTATTGCTTCTTGCCTTAAAGATTACTTTGATTAAAATGTAACCAAGTCAGTTTTCTGATGATTAGTGTTCCCACATAAAATTGTTTCCAGCATTCTCATGGTTTTTTCAATCTGTTTATTTTAAACCTGTCTGTGTTTTTATAATTAAATTGTTTAACTTATAAACAGCAGATAGTTTGGTCTTCAGTTTTTTATACATTCTGGCCAACTCTCCTTCTAGTTTGAGCGTTACGTGTTTTCTGTCTGTCTCGTCTGGTCTTTGGTTCTTTGTTCTCCCTTTCTTGTCTTCATCTGCATTAATATAATATTTTTAAATATTCCATTTTATCTTCTCTGTTCCCTAGTGGTGCAGTGGTTAAGAGCTATGGCTGCTAGCCAAAAGTTAGGAAACCCTATGGGGCAGTTCTACTCTGTCCTATAGGGTTGCTGTGAGTCAGAATCAACTTAATGACAGCAGGTTTGGTTTTTGGTTTATTGATTTTTTTTGGCTATAAATATACATTTTCCATTTTTTAGTTATTGCTCCAGGGTTGGCAATATTCATCTTTAATGTCTATCTTGAAAACACATTATACTATTTGATGAAGAGTATAATGAGCTCTAAAAGGTATATAATGTCGTTACTTCTTCCTACTCTTTATGCACTCATTTTACATCTACAGGTCCTATAAATCCACTATACCTTGTTACTATTTTTGCTTTAAGAAGTCAATAATTTTGTTTGGTTATCTAATAGTTACTGTGAAATGTATGTTAAAATATCACACCGAGATCATGAATTTGCTTATTTCTTCTTTGAGTTCTGTCAGTTTTTGCTCTATATATTTTGAATATATGTTATTAAAAGGAGATAATTGATCATTTATATCTTCCTTGTGGGTTGATTTTGTATCATTATTATATCTTCCTCTTCAACAATCAGTACCCATGAAAGCAGCAGTCAGGAAATCAAATGACAAATTACATTGGGGTAATCTGCTGCTCTTTAAAGTGTTTAAAGTCACTTTAATGACAAAAGTATGCCTTACCCAAACCATGGTCTTTTCAATCACCTCATATGCATTTGAAAACATGACAATAAAAAAGGAACATTGAAGGAGAATTGATGCATTGGAATTATGGTATTGGTGAAGAATATTGAATATACCACTGACTGCCTGAGTTGGAATCGACTTGATGGCAATGAGTTTGGTTTGGTTTTTGGCCAGAAGAACGAACAAATCCATCTTGGAGGAAGTGCAGCCAGAATGCTCCTTAGAAGCAAGAATGGCGAGACTTTGTCTTGCTTACTTTGGACAAATCATTAGGAAAGACCAATCACTAGAAAGGACATTATGTTTTGTAAAGTAGAGGGTCAGTGAAAATGAGGGAAACCCTTCATGATATGGGTTGGCACAGTGACTAAAACAATGGGTGAGGATGGTGTAGGACCAGGCAATGTTTCCTTCTGCTATACATAAGGTCATCATGAGTTGGAGCCAACACCACAGCAACTAACAACAACAACATATCTTCCTCTGTCTCTATATCTAGTAAGACTTTTTGTGTTAAAGTATACTTTCTCTAATATAAATATAGCTTCACCAGCATGTTTTGGGGAAAGGGTGCCTGTTTTTTTCCATCCTTTTATTTTCAATGTCCTCCTATGTAATGTATGACTATTGTAAACAGCATATTTTTTTATACCATCTCTCAATCTTTGTATTTTAACTGGACTATTTAATCTCTTTTTATTTATGTAATTAGTAATGTATTTACAAAATTTTTTTTATATTGTAGACAAGAAGGGTTATTAAATATTTTAGAAGTTAAGAAACATGATGGAAATTTTGTTTTAGAAGAATTAGGCTATTTCATTGCTTAAGGGAGAGAATGAGATCAGAAAAAATCAAATGGAAAATTATTACAATTAACATAACTTTGAGATGCTGATATCCTGAAAGAGTGAAGGCTAGAGGAAAAAAAAAAAATTAAAGGAGTCCTGTCCACAAAGAAAATAGTTACAAATGTTATTTGAAGAAAGATAGGGCTATAGATTACACTTAGGTGATGGACAAATTTAAGAAATGTGTAAAGCCAACCAGAACAGTGCTCAGAGGTCAGATTATAGCAATAAATGCACACATCCAAAAAGAAGAAAGGGCCATAATCAAAACATTAACCCTACAACTGGAACAAGTAGAAAGAGAGCAGCAAAAGAAGCCCACAGGCACCAGAAGGAAGGAAATAATAAGAATTAGAGCAGAATTAAATGAAATAGTGAATAGAAAAACAACTGAAGTAGTTAACAAGTCCAAAAGCTGGTTCTTTGAAAAGATCAACAAAGTTGATAAACCAATGGCCAGACTGACAAAAGAAAAACAGGAGAGGAAGCAGATAACCCATATAAGAAATGAAATGGATGATATCACAACAGACCCAACTGAAATTGAAAGAATCATAACAGATTACTATGAAGAATTGTACTCTGACAAATTTGAAAACCTAGAGGAAAGGGACAAATTTCTAGAAACTCACTACCTACCAAAATTAACACAAACAGAGGTAGAACAACTAAATAAACCCATAACAAGAGAAGAGACTAAAAAAGTTATTAAAAAACTCCCAACAAAAAAAACCTCTGGCCCGGATGGCTTCACTGGAGAATTCTACCAAACTTTTAGAGAAGAGATAACACCACTTCTACTAAAGGTATTTCAGAGCATAGAAAAGGATGGAATAGTCTCAAACTCATTCTATGAAACAAGCATAACCCTGATACCAAAACCAGGTAAAGACACCACAAAAA
>NW_004444196.1:1046466-1072896 GCF_000243295.1 Trichechus manatus latirostris
CTTACCTTACCTGATTTTAGGACCTATTATACTGCCACGGTAGCCAAAACAGCCTGGTACTGGTACAACAACAGATACATAGACCAATGGAACAGAGTTGAGAATCCAGATACAAGCTCATCCATCTATGAGCAGCTAATATTTGACAAAGGCCCAAAGTCCATTAATTGGGGAAAACAGTCTCTTTAACAAATGGTGCTGGCATAACTGGCTATCCATCTGCAAAAAATTGAAACAAGACCCATACCTCACACCATGTACAAAACCTAACTCAAAATGGATCAAAGACTTAAATATAAAATCGAAAATGATAAAGATCATGTAAGAAAAAATAGGGACAATGCTAGGAGCCCTAATACACGGGATAAACACAATACGAACCATAAGTAACAATGCACAAGGACGAGAAGACAGATTAGATAAACGGGAGCTCCTAAAAATCAAACACTTATGCTCACCAAAAGAGTAAATAGACAACCTACAGACTGGAAAAAAATTTTTGGCTAAGACAAACCCGATCAGTGTCTAATCTCTAAAATCGACAAAATACTGCAAAACTTCAACAACAAAAAGACAAATAACCCAGTTAAAAAATGGGCAAAGTATACGAACAGGCACTTCACCAAATAAGATATTCAGGCAGCTAACAGACACATGAAGAAATGCTGATGATCATTAGCCATTAGAGACATGCAGATCAAAACTACAATGAGATATCATCTCACCCCAACAAGGCTAGCATTAATCCAAAAAACACCAAATAATAAATGTTAAGAGAGGTTGTGGATAGACTGGAACACTTATACACTGTTGGTGGGAATGTAAAATGGTACAACCACTTTGGAAATCGATTTGGTGCTTCCTTAAAAAGCTGGAAATAGAAGTACCATACGATCCAGCTATCCCGCTCCTTGGAATATATCCTAGAGAAACAAGAGCCGTCACACGAATAGGTATATGCACACCCATGTTCATTGCAGCACTGTTCACAATAGTAAAAAGATGGAAGCAACCTAGGTGCCCATCAACAGACGAATGGATAAACAAACTATGGTATATCCACAATGGAATATTACACAATGATAAAGAATAATGATGAAGCTGTGAAACATCATATAACATGGTGGAAGCTGGAACTTATTATACTGAGTGAATTTAGTTAGTCACAGAAGGACAAATACTGTATAAGACCACTATTATAAGAACTCAAGAAAAGGTTTAAACAGAGAAGAAAACATTCCTTGATGGTTACGGGGATGGGGAGGGAGTGTGAGAGTTATTCACTAACTAGATAGTAGATAAGAATCATCTTAGGCGAAGGGAAGGACAGCACACGCTACAGGGGAAGTCAGCACAACTGGACTAAACCAAAGCTAAGAAGTTTCCTGAATACAATCAAATACTTTGAAAGACAGAGTAGCAGGGGTAGGGGGTCTGGGGACCATGCTTTCAGGGGACATCTAGGTCAACTGGCATAACAAAGCTTATTAAGAAAATGTTTCGCATCCTACTTTGGTGAGTGGCGTCTGGGGTCTTCAAAGCTTGCAAGTGGCTATCTAAGATGCATCAATTGGTCCCAACCACTTGGAGTAAAGGAGAACAAAGAACACCAAAGACACAAAGAAAGTATTAACCCAAGAGACAGAATGGGCCCCATAAACCAGAGACTTCATCAGCCTGAGACCAGAAGAACTAAATGGTGCCTGGCTACCACCAATGAACATCCTGACAGGGAACACAGCAGAGGGTCCCTGATGCAGCAGTAGAAGGATGGGGTGCAGAACTCAAATTCTAGTAAGAAGACCAGACTTAATGGTCTGACTGAGACTGGATTGCTCCAGAAAGCATGGCCCCTGGACTGTCTATCAGCCCAGAACTAAAACAGTTTCCGAAGCCAACTCTTCAGACAGGGATTGGACTGGGCTGTGTGACATAATGTGATACTCATGAAGAGTGTACCTGTTAGTCAAGTAGATACAAGAGACCAAAGGGGCAGCTTCTGTCCAGAGGTGAGATGGGAAGGCAGAGAGAGTTAGAGCTGGTTGAATGGACATGGGGAATCAGGGTTGGAAAGAAGGAGTGTGCTGTCACAGAATGGGGTGAGCAATTAGGGTCTCATAACAATGTCTGTATAAAAATTTTGTATGGGAGACTAACCTGAAATGTAAACTTCATTTAATTACAACAATAAAAAAAAAGAAATGTGTAAAGCTAGAGGAACTTAGGAAAAACACAGGAAAGGAATTTGAGAGATTGCAGGAGGACCTGGATATTTTGCATTCTGAAACCCTTCCTTTTTGGATGAGGTAGTTAATGTTGCCATATGTTATAGAGCTTTCTTATTAAAATGTGGTCATAGAACTATTAGCATTAACTTCATCTAGGAGCTTGTTAGAAAATGCAGAAACTTAGGCACTATTTCAGACCTACATTTATCCAGATTCTGCATTAAAAAAAAAAAAAAATTTCCGAGTGATTTTTCTGCACATTAAATTTGAAAAGCACTGGCATAGAGCAGTGGTTCACAACCTTGTCTGCATATTAGTGT
Organism: Trichechus manatus latirostris; assembly: GCF_000243295.1. Lineage (NCBI taxonomy): Eukaryota > Metazoa > Chordata > Mammalia > Sirenia > Trichechidae > Trichechus > Trichechus manatus. Next base: position 1,049,015 of record NW_004444196.1, read on the forward strand.
TACGTGGGGAGCGATTTGAAATCCCAAGACCCTGGCCATACCTCACACCACATAAAGTCCGTGGCTGTGGAACTCAGGTATCAGTGTGTCTAAGTTTTCCAAGGTGGTTCTCTTGTGAAGCCAAGGTTGATATCCAGTGGTATAGAGACATGGAAGATAACAAGGACTAAATTAAGCTAAGGAAGCAGCACAGCTGAGAGCAATGAAAAAATAGTGAGGATTTCAGAGGCTGTAATTCTTGTCTTTGTTTTGTCATTTGAAGATTATCATTAATTATCTGTGACTCACTTTTCTCTTGATACATATGTGTATTTTTTTTTCATTCAGCAAATGTTATGAAGGGCATATTTTAAACCAGATGAGAGAGGAATTGGATTACGATCTCTGAGCATCTTCCAATTATAAAATTATCTAATTTTGCTTTGATTTATGTATTAGGAGATAACTGGCAACATATGGTAGATGAGTGGCAATCACCTTTTTGCATTAGTGTGTGAACGAGTGGTAAGAAAGTCAAGGAAATGATGATTTTAAAGTTTGTTAATAAAATAAAGGATAGCAGTTTTAGCTGCTCATCAGAATTAAGTCACGGGAGAGTCCTGGATGCAGAAGAGAGAAAGTGGAAAGTGAAGTACTAAAGGTGAAAGGGAAGGGGGCTAGGGGAAGGGAACAACGCACATCTGCTGACTAACTTTTAAAGGAATTGAGTGGGCAGTGTTGATCTGAAAAGGAATCTATTGTATCAAAAATGTGAAAGCAATCAAAGTTGGTTTGCAGAAATAGAACTAGGTAAGCCACTAAATCTATGAAGTGCAAGTTGAGGAGAGTTTGAGGAAGAATAAAAGAGGAAAAGTAGATGACAGAATAGCAGTTTTTTTTTCTTTTTTTTTCATTTTTACCACTACAGAAGTGAGACCTAGATAAGTTCTTCTCGAACATTAATGGACACAGTAATCACCTGCGAGACTTGGTTAAAGTGCAGATTCTGATCTAGTAGATCTCTGGGGAATGTGCCTGAAATTCTGCTTTTGGAACAAGCTTCTAGGTGGTGAAGAGGCTGCTGGCATGAAAGCCATCCGTTGAGGGGCAAGGAGCTAGAGCTCGGTACTATGATACAACTAAAGCCAGGGTCTGGGTGAAAGCTAACCTGCTCATGCCTGTTTCTCAGTTGTCTTGACAGCTGCCCCTCCTGAAGATAATGACACTCTTTAAAAAAATCTGTTTGAAAATGAGGTAAACTGTAGTGAGATTTAGAACAACATATTTAAAGAACACATGATGAAGAGTTTTGGAGAGGGGTTTTGTAGTTGAAAAAGATGAGATTATTTCATGAAGAATTTGGTTCATCTTTAAAATTGTTAATAGAGTTTGTTAGGTACACCCATTGCCGTAGAGTCAATTCCGGCGCATAGTGAGTCTATAGGACAGAGTAGAAATGCCCCATGGGGTTTCCAAGGAGCACCTGGTGAATTTGAACTGCTGACCTTTTGGTTAGCAGCCGTAGCTCTTAACCACTACACCACCAGGGTTTCCTGAGGTGGAACAAGGCTGTTTTATCTCTAATTGACTTTGGTGATAGTCAATGTAAAAATCCACATGCTTCACAACTACATTTCCTCACTGGTTTATGTGACACTAATACTGCATGAAAAAGACTCCTATAGGGAAAAACATAGTTGAGTCAACACCAGTCAGGAAACAACATGCACTTTACGTGGAGATATGATCAATAGTAAAATTGATAGGAGGATATTATAGGGAGCACTAAAAGAAATAAAAATAGGAACACTAGGAGTTGAGTATAAACTATGAAGAGAGAGAAAAAGACCCATTTTGTCTGTTTCGACGATGAAAAACAAAGATACTAAAGGTGAAAAGGCGACCAGAAGGCTCCCCATCTCAGGAGTATAGGAGAAAAGATATCTGTCAAGATTGAGGAAAAAAGTGATAGAATTTATAGCTCAAGAAGAATAAGGGAGGGTTTGAACCACTTCTGTTGGAAGTATACCAAAGAATCAGTAAGGCATTAATAAAGAACTTTGCAAATAGCATTAAGGTCATATTTGCTACTAGATACACAAATTTGTGGAGGATTTGGTGCATAGTGTTGCTACTTTCTCCAGCAATGCTCTGCACCCTAGGAAAGGCAATGAAGAGGTAGATGAGTGTGTGTAAACAGGATTTTGTGACTGTTGTTGATAGTACCACAGAAAGTAATTATGGAGAGACAGTAAAGGTTGCATGGAAATAGCTGACCATCCATTTTAAGTGGTATACAGGTAACTAGCTAGGAGCCAATGAGTTGAGTGAAGTTATAAGGACCTCTAAGTTGAAGTTTCTGATGAATGTAAAGAGAAAAGTGTGTTTATTTGTTAGAGGTTGGGTTTAGAAGATGTTTGAAATCTTGGGATTATATAAGGCATGGTTGTCTGATATGGAGTCAGTGTGAATCTAAATGAATTGAAGGAGAGAAGTTTTTTTAAAACCGGGATGCCATGAGTCCCAGCATCATGATCATTAGAGTTAATATCAGGGGCAGATTATTCAATAGACAAGGTCAGCACAGTGCTGACCTTGCTTCCCAGATCATCTGCAGTGAACAATTTCATATTTTTTCACATCAAATATTCTGCTTCTAGGTATGGCTGGCATATGTCTCTCTCCCAAACCCACAGTACCTTTCTACAGAATTAAAGCCTCTTTTCAAATTTACAATCCTTGACAGGGGCAGATTACCCAGTAAGCAAGATGAGCACAGGCTTACTTGTGCTTACTTACTAATCTGTCGTGCAGATTCTATGAAGCCCATGTGAAATTGTGTACTACAGATTAATAAGTAAGCACAAGTAAACCTGTGCTTACCTTGCTTACTGGGTAATCCCTCCCTTGGTTAATATAGATGTCTGCTACGTGCGATGGAAAAGAAACACATAAACCAGTTCATGAACTTCTCAAGGCGGGAGAAAGTGGATTCCATTTTGAAGATTTAGAGAGAGCAGTATAATCATAATATAATAGAATAATAAGTTTGGAAAGGAACTTAAAGCTAATATAGGACAATCCCCATGATTTTTAAAGGAAGAGGGTCATAATCAAGAGCCTAGAGTCATAAAGATCTTAAATAACAGTTGGGACTAGAATACGAGATGATTTACTCCTGTTCTTGGTAGTGGTGAAGATGATGACTGTGGTGGTGGTGATGTTGATAATAGAAGCATAGGTATTCATACTGAATGCCTATTAAATATGGGAACTTTGCTCTTAATTGATGCAAAAGGTAAAATGAATATTCGATTATAATTTGCCCTCCAGCACATTAGCTCCATAAGGGCAGAGATTTTTATCTCTTATCTCCTCTGCTGTATCCCTGATACATAGTAGATACTCAATATATATTCGTTGAATATATGAATAAAGACTTTTTTTAAAAATTAGGATTTGCTAATCGAGTAGCTTCTACTGTAGAATTATGACTCTTCTACAGGAAATGTTAATTTATAGGATATTTATCACTTCAAGCACTTAGTATTGATGGACAGTAAGAATTGATAACACTTACTGAGCATACACTATGGACCATGTTGTACATATATTATCTCATATCCTCATAACAACTCTCAGAAGTCGTTATTATTACAACATTGGAATGAAGACCTAAACTTGCATTTAAATTGTCTGTTACCCAATGCTAGAGTTCAGGCCAGGAATATATGGCGGACTTACTGGGCAGAAGATAATTTATAAGGAGAATTGAGGACCCTCTTTGGAGAGATCTTCTAAAATAAAGAAGAAGCCAGGCTAAAGCAGCTCATTGCAAACCATTAGTTATCAAATGGAAGTTCTGACTTGGTAGATGGAATATATCCCCAGCCTAGTTGCGTGGATCCGTGTGTGTCCTATGGACAGAGAGGGGAAACAACACCACCACCAACAGTTTATTAAATGCTGTAATAAATGGGGGGATGAGTTACACGTGGGGGAGAGAGACTTCCTCAACTCATTTGACACAGACCACCCAGGAGATTCATTACTGAGAAGGCTCAAGGTGTTGGTGATAGCATCATGGACACCAGAGAAAAAAGGCTGAGTTTAGCACACTATTCTGAGCATCCGTACCTCTCAGATTTGACCCATGGACCAAAACAATTAGCATCATCTCAAATGATTTTAGAAAAACAGAATCTCAGGCCCCACCCGAGGCCTACTGATTCAGAATCTGCATTTTCACAAGATTCGCAGCTCACAGTCTGAGAGGTACTGGCAGGTGGTGCGTAGTTAAGCAGTAACTACTGGAACAGTGGCAATGTCAGGGAAAGCAGACTTGTTCATAGTACACGTAAGGCCTTATTCTGGAGATTCTATACTGATTTTATAGATGGATATAGACCCTATGTGAGCAGATAAGGGAGAATTTAAACGAAATCTTGGTAATTATTATTAATGTGACTCTATTGTAAACACAAGTTAGCTAGGCCTAGGCAATTTGAGGTTTTTTTCATCTTGCAAATGAAGAAACTAAGGTTCAGAGAAGTTAACTTGCTTAAGGTGACATAGGCAGGGGTGGTCTGTGTTCTTCCCGTTGTTGAAGTAAAAATCTGATCAGTAAGTCAATTAGAGTTAAAAAGGTTTTACTAGGTGGAAGAAACTGTTCACAAGCAGGGAGCACACCACTGGAGAGATGAGCTCCTCACGTTGCAGTTTTGATCAGCTTACCTACAGTATGAACTGTCAGGGGAGTTTCCAAAAGAGAAATTTAAAATGATTGGTTGTCATTCACTTAATCAGCAGGAACAGCTTGGATTGGTTTATTAAGTTTGCCTGCTTGCATTTTATAGTCTTGTTATGACTTATCTAATTATTTAAACTTTTCCCAGAACTGTCTTTATCATGAGTTTTTAGTTTCTGGGAAGGGTTTAGATCCCTGAGTGGCACAAATGGTTTGTGCTCTACTACTAACCTAAGAGTTGGCCATTCGAACCCACCCAGAAGTGCTGCAGAAGAAAGGCCTGCCCATCTGCTGCAAAGATTATAGCCAAGAAAACCGTATGGAGCAGTTCTACTCTGTAACACATAGGGTCACCGTGAGTTAGAATCAAGTCGATGACAACAGGTTTTTTTAGGTTTAGGAAGGGTTAAGTGTTAAGTTTAAATGGGGGGGGGAGCATTTTCTTTAACACCATTCAGCCGCCAATATTTTGTATGAGAAATGCCCCTGGCTAACAAGAAGTAGGCCCCTACTACCTTCTCTCAAATAATCAGCAGCCAGGGTAGACAGTATGGCCTCTTCAGAACCAGAACTTGAGCAAGATGACAATGGATGTTTATAAAATGCCATTTCTGCTAAATCCAAAAAGTAGATGTAGTGAGTTCAAGGAATTTCAGGCTGATCAAGGAAACATATATGACTGAAGGATAGCAGTGTTGCCATACAAACTATGTATTAGGGCTGATACTTTGATGGGGTTTGCATGTGGGGGAAGTCACTCACAGCAGACCATCCAAAGGCAAGCAGTGCCAGGGGAGGTGGGGACCAGGAGAGGAAGAGGAGTAGAGAACTCCCTGGGGAAAGGGAAACTGGGAGCTAATTTGTCTAGGTGATTTGCGCAGCAGCACAGCAGGGAGTCTCTGTGTCAGAAAGCTCTGAAGGGTTGAAGTGGCTTGAGATCTTTATAACTATGGGATTTCATCTTGTCTATGGCTAGCAGATGTTAGACACAGTTTTGGGAGGTATGCAAAGCAGATGGGCTCTAAATGGCTAAAAATCTGCTTATTGGCACTATTTTTAAAGAATTTGGATGTGTAAAAAATTGAGTTTGGCACTGGTGGGCTTTTTGGATGAATGGCCACAGCCTGTTGTGAAGAAATAAACAATCTGGGTCCAATTCACAGAGGCCATCTTTGAATTATTTATATAACAGTGGAGAAGGAAGGTGAGACAAATTTGGTGGTAAAATGGTCTTGGTTGATTTGAAATGTCACCGGAAAGAATATATTTGAAATGAGAGTTCCAGAGTAAGGGTTTCAGATGCAGCTCACAAGAACGATAGCAGAAAATCAGAGGAGAGACTAGAGGTACCTGCTATTGAAGGCAGGAGAGCGGAGAAGGGACATGTAAGAATGAAGGCAGAGTTGGGAGGGAGGAGAGCTGACAGAAAAACGGACAGGAAAACAAACACCTCATATAAAGTCAATATTTCTAAATTAAAAAAAAAAAAAAAACTGGCACAATAACTTTTATCCTTCCTAGAGTTATGATGAAAACAGACGAGCTTTTATTCAAGGAGCTTAACGTGTTTTGTAAGGATAATCATATTAATTTTCACGTGATGAAACAATCTCCTCCCTGCCAAAAAAAAAAAAAAAAAAAAAAAAAAACCCTTGTTTTTGTAGCCATGGTCACCCGGTCTTACCGTCTGTTTGCAATGCTTGGCTTATCTATTGGAAGATCCTTTAGTTCTGGTAAGACTGAAAGAGGAAAGAAATGAAAATCAACATTAAAAAAAAAAGAATATTTTAAACTTGCAATGTAGCCAACAAAGGCTGATGATAATCTCTATATTTATCTACAAATGGAATATAGTTATTTAATGAATTAGCAATTAAACAATTTAATTATTTTAATTAATTTCTTCCAGTCTTCTTACTATAGCTGCTGGGTGGTGGTATTTGATGATGGGTTCTCATTTATAAATCATCTGCTTATGTTGTCGTGATAAGTTTAATATAATTAACAGTTGCCTAAAAATGGCTCCTTGGAAGAGTACTTTATTCTACTCAGCAGCATTGGAGTTTTTCCTTTTTCTTTTTTCCCTGAACAGTCAAAAGATTCTCCAGGCCCATGAAGTGAAAACATTTTGTCTCCCTGTAAAAAGTTCATTAATTATTATATTCCATTTAACCAGTTTTCTCAGTTTCCTTTTTGAATACATTTATTCCATTAAACAGAATGGCCTCAGAGCAATGAGGGGTTTTTTTTTTTTTTCTTTTTTCCAGCTGAAGTGTTTTCTTTTTAAAATGGGCTGCCATACACAGCAGTTTTTGCTCCTTGTCTTCTTTCCTTTGGGAGAATGACTATTTATAAACACTTGTCTAGAATACTGTGCACTTTTCCCAGAGTAAATGCCCCAGATTTGATGATCATTTCATGGAAAAAGCCATTAGAAATCAGCACACTTCCTTCCTCAAAGATGATCCTGCCAGGTGGTACGATAGATGTCAGAAGTGTTTTATCAGCATTAAACCCCCGTTGCCATCCATTCGATTCCGACTCATAGGGACCCTACAGGACACAGGAGAACTGCCACGTAGCGTTTCCAAGGAGGGCCTTGCTCTTAACCACTGGGCCACCGGGGCTCCTTATCAGCATTAGTGTGTCAATTTTTATCACACCCTGATAAACAAAAAAGCAAAAACAAAACAAAAAAAAACACCACAAACCCGTTGCAGTGGATTCTGACTAGTAGCGACCTTATAGGACAGAGTGGAACTGCCCTATAGGGTTTCCAAGGTGCAGGTGGTGGATTCGAACAGCCGAACTTTTTTGGTTAGCAGCCGAGCTCTTACCCACTGCGCCACCAGCAATCCCACACCCTGAAGTTGTGAGTTTATTTCTTTGGAGAACTATGACTTTCATGTATTTTGGTTTCTTAATTAGGAGGAAAAAAAAACCTCTTTGCGGTCCAGTCCATTCAGACTCATAACCAAACCAAACCAAATCTGATGCCGTTGAGTAGATTGGGACTCACAGCGGACTTATACAAAACCAAAAAACCAAATTCATTGCCATCCAGTCGATTCTGACTCATAGCGACCCTATAGGACAGGGTAGAACTACTCTGTACGGTTTCCAAAAGCGCCTGGTGGATTTGAACTGCCGACCCCTTGGTTAGCAGCTATAGCTCTTAACCACTAAGCCACCATGATTTCCAGTGGACTCACAGCGACCCTTAATTAGAGTGGGGCGTATATCTTCTACCTTGTGATAAACACTGCAAGCAGTATCTGAGTCCCTCTTATGGCTTGTCTCACTATTCAAATCTTACCTGAATTAAAACTGTCAGTGTGGAGTGTTCTCACTGAAGTGCTTTCTCCGCTCAATTCTAAGGCTTCTTTCTGAGGTAGGAGAAGAGGAAGACACATGAAGTGACACTATAAATCCCTTTTGCCTAAGCCTGAGTTAGTTAAGTGTGGATGATTGGCATTGCTCCATTCTCTGGGGCTACAGGGAATGCACATCTTTTAAATCTGCAACATTTGGGAACAGCGGAATTTCCAAATTTGACTCTTCCGGGAACAAACTTTCATTTTACGTCTCCGTTTTGTTTTTGCCTATGCTTACAGTGAACCTGAGTGTTGATGAGTACACTACTACGTTTTCCAAGGTCATAAGAGAATGAGCATCTCAGTCTCTCATTATATGTGGGAAGTACAGTATTTCAAAATTTGACCCTTTTAGGGACCAACCTTACTTTTTTTATCCCCTTTGTTTCCCGGAAATAAATGACATTTATAATTATGATTTTTTAAATTAAGAACAATTTAAATCATTTTAAAATTTTTCATTGTTTTCAGGTGAAATGAGGTCTTATGTATGATTATTGTCGTTAGGTGCTGTTGAGTCAGCTCCAGCTCATGGCGACCTTATGTATAACAGAACTAAACGTTGCCTGGTCCAGTACCATTATCATTTTCACGGTATGTTTGAGTCCATTGTTGTGGCTATTGTGTTGATTGATCCTCATTGAGGATTTCCCTCATTTTCTCTGACCCTCTACTTTACCAAACACCACTGCTACTTTACCACTGTACTGTTTTACAGAATACCAACCACCACCTGTCTGTCAGTTTGCTGTACCGTGGTGGCTTGTGTGTTGCTGTGATGCCGAAGTTCTCCCACTGGTGTTTCAAATAACAACAGGGTCACCCATGGTACACAGGTTTCTGTGGAGGTTCCAGACTAAGACAGACTAGAAAGAAAGGTCTGGCAATCTACTTCCAAAAATTAGCCAATGAAAACCTCATGTTTGGTAAAGCCATCAACATACCCATTGGCACAGAGTAGATTCCAACTCACAGTGACCCTATAGGACAGAGTAGAACTGCCCAGTAGAGTTTCCAAGGAGTGGCTGGTGGATTCAAACTGCCAACCTTTGGATGAGCAGCCGAATGCTTAACCACTGCACCACCAGGGCTACGTATTGGTCGTTAAAGTCTGGCAGTAGGTGATTCATTCAGGTGTGGGCAAATAGAACTGCAGAATTCTTCAACTGCCAAGCTGCATGTCATATGAATGGGCCCTGGAGCACAGGGCTGAGGGGTGCATTCATCATACTGAGAAAATGTATTATGGAACGCATTTTTGGCATCAGATTGTCCCACAGGGTAACGCGTTAACAACAGCTGACTTGGAGGAGGACTTCTTTTTACCCTGATACTATGGGTTGGAACTCTTGCCCCTTCATGGAGAGTAATTGCATTTATTCTCTGCTTTTCTGTGCCAGGCACATATAAGGTTCTAGCAACCCCTTCATATTAGAAAATTCTTCCTTGGATCCTGTTTTAATCAAGATCTATTTAAATAAATAGATCCATTTAAGAAATCTGAGGTAATCTTTGTGCTACTTAAATTAGTCCCTGAAAGTACTTACTTGTTCATAATTGGAAGCCATTTCCAATCTGCTGAAGGTCATGGGACGTTAAACCCTTTAAGGCTAATTTTTGATCTCTCTTGGGGCCAGATTTATTTTAAGGTCTAATTAATTGTTTCATAAAATCTCTATTGTACAAACATTACAGAGGGAAATCAGTTAACTTTTTTTGTTGCCCTTTTTTTCCTGTACCAGGACTTTTGTGGGGGGGCACTTTTTTAATGTGACTTAATGCTCGTGGTAACAACATCAAGGAGAACTCAAGGATGGAGAGTTTCTTCAACAATCTGTCTGATTTGCTTATCTCTCCAATCTAAGTATCTCCATTTTCCACCCTAGAAGTTTCTATCCTAATAATATGACTTTCCGTGTCTAGATTCAAGGAGATCATGAAGAGGCTGAAGGACAATACATTTTAAAAAAGTTAAAAAGTCTGTGTACCAGTGGAGCCCTGATGGTGCAGTGATTAAGAGCTCTACCGCTAACCAACAGGTTGGCTGTTTCAATTCATCCTCTGCTCCTTGGAAACCCTATGGGGCAGTTCTGCTCTGTATTTTAGGATCACTATGAGTCAGAATCAACTCGACAGCAACGGGTTTGGTTTTTTTGGTTTTATGTACCAACAGTGTCCAAAATACACCTTTCCATGAGGCTACTGGATTGCATTTCCTTGAATTTAAATGAGGTGTGTTCTCTTGTTCTATGTTTGATGTCAGCAGCCATAGCTGACATTTGAGGAGCTGTTTATAATGACCAGAGTAGACACATGATTCCCCTTCCCCCTCATTGTCTTATTTTCTCAGTACTTTTATCACATATTGCTCGTACCTAGTAGCCTATAGTGAGAATTTAATTTACTAGACTTGTAATTGTTATATTTGACATCATTTTCCATATCCCCATGTCTAATTAAATTGTTACCCATTTTACCAGTTTCTAGGGATGTTTTTTTTCTTCATTTTTTTTTTTAAGAAATGTGTTATTAATTTGTAAGCTTGTTTCCTAGATTGGCACATATTCCTTCCACCTTATCTGTTGTTAATTCTTCAGACACGGTTCCTTCTGACAACTCAATTCCTTGGCCGATTTTCAAATCTAGTAGCCAACATGAAAGGTGAAGGATTGTACCACTTTCCTATTAGTTCATTGGCTATGTAGCGAATAAATGTCTTTCTAAAAATATTTTGGGAGAGGAAATACAGAAGATACCTATAATGCTAGCTAGAAATATGATACATCTCTTGAGAAATAAGTTATTGTAAGTAATTAGGTTTATGACTGCTGTCTGCTCATGATTCAAATGCTCTTAAAAAATGAAGGATAAATATGACATATACTTATTTGTATGTATGTGTACGCCAGTCAGCTGTATGCGTCATCCATTAATTTTAAGGATAAGTTATCATGTGGCTTGACTAGTTCACTTGCTTGTTTCCAGAAGCATTTTAGAGTATGAAGATGTACCATTTTTCAAAAGGGGAAAGTAACAATTTTTCTTATAAATTAACTAATACAATTGCAAATGAGCCTCAAAATCTGTTCAATTGTAATAAAATACACACACACAAAAAAAAATAAAAAATAAAATAAAGAAGCATAACACACTACTCTGAGTAGTGCCTGTGGCATCATTTACTTTCCTAGAGATAGCAAAGACATTAATGTCACATAAATAATAGTGTTGTCTTAGCTGCCAATACTCGGAGTATCTTTTTTCTAGATTGTGAAAATACTTGCAGTAACTAAGGTAATTTTTAAATTGTTTAGGAATTACACTAATACAATTTGAAGTTAGGGACCATACATAAAAAATTACATATATTTTTAACTGTGATGAAATTTTGTTTAGTAATCGTTCTAAAGTAACCACTAGTATCTTGGTGATTGTTGTTGTTGAGTGCCGTCAAGTTTGTTCTGACTCATAGCGACCCTATATCTTGGTGATTATGCCTACATAATTCATACATAGAGATACACAATGCTAGGATCATATAAGACATTAGATAGACTTTTTTTGGAGTGGGATAGACTTCTGTGTTCTCCCTTTTTCTTCTTTGCTTAGCTCTCTTCTTTATCCACATCATTCCCTGTCCCTACACTATATAATCCATGGCAATGCTTTGTATAATTTCATAGTTTTTATTTTGTTTATGTATCATATATTTTACGTATAATATGATGTATTCCATGTAGAATTTATACATTTATATATTATCTTTTTATAGTCTATACATGTATCCTTTATTTGCCCTCTAAATTACAAATCTGTATTTCATATCATTTCAAACACACTCAAATCCCACACTTATACACATATATTATCAATGCTTGTTTTTATAAACCTAGGCTGATGCATACATTTTCATAATTTAAACATATCTTGTGGAAATCCTGCCAAGTCAACTAGTATACCTCCAACTTACTCCTTTTAATTCTATCATAATAAGTCTGGTAATAACTTATTCAACCATATATACTCATTGATATCACTTACATTGTTTCTGTTTATTTTTTACCACTACAGGCATACTATAACAAAGGCCATGTACTTTATTCTTAAATCTTTATATTCTTGTACATTTTTTTTTTTCTCCAATAGGACAGATTTCCAGGAGTGGGCTTTTTGGGTCAAAGATTCGGTTAACATCCTCAGGTTGATTTCTAAAAAGGCTATCTGAATTTACATTCCTTTAGCAATATATGAGCGTCCCCTCACATTCAGACTAACTGTAGGTTTTATCAATAGTCCTAAATTTCTGCAAGTCTTTTCTATTGATGTTATCCATTGTTAATTTAATTTGAGTTTGAGCATATTTTTATATGGTTGTTTGCTTTTATATGAACTGTTATCTTACTGTTAGTTAAAACAGTACTAGGTTTTGTTACATCAAATGAAACACTTAAACTAATAGTAATATACATTGGTAGGCTATAGGCATTCTCTGCCACCTGTATCCTTTTCGTATCTTGTTACTGGATTGCTTGCCTTTTCCACTCAATTTTAGGTACTCTTTGCCACCTGTTTTGCAAATATTTGTCCAAGTAGATCATGTTTCTGTTAAATTTGTTTATAGACTATTTTACTGCATAAAATGTTAAATTTCACATAGTTTTATATGTGTTTTTCCTCTAAATTTTTGCCGGTTAAGAAGTCTTCCCAAATCATTGAATGTATATGATTATATAACATTAGCATACCCAGTCATTTGCATATTTTCTATGGCTGCTTTCATGGTACAATGGTTGAGTTCAGTAGTTGCGACTGAGACTGTATTTCCACAAATATTAACTGTTTGTTCTTTACAGAAAAAGTTAGCTGGTCCCTGAGTGAATAATTTGCATAGCCCTTCGCCACATTTATAGATATTCAAAAGCTAAACTCTTAACTGATGTTTAAATATTTACACATGTTAACCATTTGGAGCAATAATGAAGATGATATATAAATAACAATTGTACAATTAATCATATATCAAAACCAAATTTTGACATAAAAAAACTGTTAATTAAGTACAGAGTTACATGGTATATTACATCATATTAGTACTTATTTTTCACAGTAGATGCAGTTGTAGTTTTGAGTAACAAATCTCAGCCATATCCCTTTGCATTTTTGAAAACATTTTATTATGATAAACTTCAAAGATACATAAAAATAGAAAAAGCAGTATAATAAACACCCAAGTACACATTACCCAGCTTCAGTAATTATTACCAGTTGGCCAAACTTGTTTCATTCATCCACTAATCCTCTTTCTATATCCTCAAATTATTAAAAAAAAAAAACAACAACAAATTCAAACATACTATTTCATCTGTAAATGTTGGAGCATACATTACTAAAAGTTAAAGGACTTTTTGTTTTAACAAATCCAAAATACATTATTACACATAAAAAATTACTATTACGTTTTTAATATAATCAAATATCCAATCAGTGTTCACTTCCCATGATTGTCTGGTAAATGTTCTTTTTATGATTGGTTTCTTCTTACCAAGAGCCAAATGATTTCCACATATTGCAATTAATTGATGTTTTTCAGCATCTTTTTGTCTATTAATTTTCATTCTCATTTTTCCCCTTTGCAATTTATTTGTTGAAGAAGTTAGGCTGGTTTATCCTGTATAGAGTCTCCACGTTTTAAAATTTGCTGATTGCCTCCTTTTTCAAGTGTTTTTTGTTTTGTTTTGTTTTCTGTTGACTCGGTTTCCTGTAGGCTAATAGTTAAAGATCGAAGCTTGGTAACATTAAGTCTCAAATGTTTTGACCAGTATTCTTCACTGATGATGTTAATTTTATTTTATTTGATTTTTTTTTTATTAAATTCAGGAGTTCCTTGTGTCTGGGTTTCTCTCCTTTTAGGAAGTTAAAATGATCACTAATTACTCTCAAGTATTGTGAGACTGCCATATCTGTTATACTATTATCCATCAGCCTTTCACTAGTAATTTGTTGATCTTTGTCTAGATTCATGATTTTATTAGGGTTTGCAAAGCGGTGATATTCATGATCTGTTGTTCTTCATTTATTAGCTAAAATCTTCTAGAAAATAAAATGTTCTCTTATAAATTGTTTGTTAAAGCAGGATAAATGCTTGGTTCTTTCTCTTTATTAGGTTTTCAAAAATTTGGTTCCTAGCATCCTTCAAATATAATTAATGTGATTTTTTGTTGGTTGGCTTGATTGTTGAGTGCCACTAATCTTAAATTTCCCCACATTTGACTAGTGGAAGTTCCTTTTAGTTGCTTCCTACGTCATTTGATTAGAATCCTGTAGTACTCCTTGCTGACTGATGCAATGAGATGTTCCAGCCTCCTTTTGTATATTTTTGGTCCCAGATCTGAAGTCCCATTGGGTTTCTGGGGACTAGAAATTGAAATTGCTTTCATTTTTTACATTGATATATAAATATAAATATGATGATAGGAAGATAGTTCATGTATTGCTTTTCCTATTTATGAATTCTACTTCTCATATTTTACTTTAAATAGTTCCCAAAATGCATAAAAGAAGTGCTTTATGCCTATCAAAAATTCCATGTACCAAAGTTTTTATAGCAGTTAACCATGGTGTGAGATTTCTCTTTGTATGTGAAGAATGTCGCTGTGTGTCATCCATCTTTATTTACTTTGTACCTTTATAGAATTATCATTTTAAAAAATGATCTAATGAATACTTTAGAAACATGTAGCCATAGCATTTAAAGCTAAAGGAAAATAAAATTTTATCTTGGCTTAATATTTTAGCAATATTAAACAAGTAGCTTTGTCTCAATATTACCTAGATAATTTTATCCCAATATAAAGGTGTAAAGAAAATGTAATTTATTCTAGCCTAATAAGTGACTTTACCACTAAATATAAGTGTACCTGAAAACAAAACAAAATAAAAAAACAACCAACCAAACACAAGGAAAACAAATTTAAAAAACCATAATGTTGGCCAGGGTCTGAGTTTAGTTTCCTCTCTTTGGACATAGACTAACTGGAGTGTTACATATAAATTATCATCTATTCTAAATTCATATATCACAAAGAAAGAGAATATGCAGTTTAAAAAAAACTACACTGTATAATGTAGATCAGGATTACTTTTAAGCATTTTTTTTTTAAAGCAAAGATTTCAGTGAGTTGGATCGGTAATAGTCACACTCCAGTTTGAAACTACATGGGAATAGCAATACATTAACTTTGGCATTAGCATAAAATATTTCTAGATCCTAACCAAGAGATTTTCACTGGAATGGGCACAAATATGGATCTCTTCCAGTCGATTGGCAGGTAGCTATCTTCCAAATTTCTTGGCATAGATGAGTGAATACCTCCAGCACTACATCCATTTGTTGAAACATCTCAGTTGGTCTTCTGTCAATTCCTAGAGCCTTGTTTTCCCACCAGTGCCTTCAGTGCTACTTGTACTTCTTCCTTAAACACCTTTGGTTCTTGATAGTAGGCTACCTCCTGAAATGGTTGAACGTCGACCAATTCTTTTTGGTACAGTGACTCTGTATTCCTTCCATCTTCTTTTGATGCCCCCTGAGTCATTCAATATTTTGCCATAGAATCCTTCAAAATTGCAACTCGAGGCAGTTTTTTCTTCAGTTCTTTCAGCTTGAGAAATGCCAAGCATGTTCTTCCTTTTTGGTTTTCCAACTCCAGGTCTTTGCATATTACGTTATAATACTTTACTTTGTCTTCTAGAACTGCCCTTGGGAATCTGTAGTTCAGCTCTTTTATGTGATCATTTCTTCCATTTACTTTAACTACTCTACATTCAAGAGCAAGTTTCGGAGTCTCTTCTGACATCTGTTTTGGTATTTTCTTTCTTTCCTGTCTTTTTAATGACTTTTTGCTTTCCTCATGTATGATATGCTTGACGTCATCCCACAACTTGTCTGGTCTTCAGTCATTAGTGTTCAATGTGTCAAATCTATTCTTGAGATGGTCTCCAAATTCAGGTGGATGTACTCAAGGTCATATTTTGGTTCTCGTGGACTTGTTTGAGTATTCTTCAGCTTCAACTTGAACTTGTATATGGACAATTGATGGTTTGTTCCTGGCGTTGTTCTGACTGATGATCTCTTTCCATCGACTCTTTCCACAGATACAGTCAATTTGATTTCTGAGTTTTCCACGCAGTGAGGTCCACAAATATAGTCACCATTTATGTTGTTGAAAAATGGTATTTGCCATGAATAAGTCGTTGGTCTTGCAAAATTCTGTCGTGCATTCTCCAGCGTTGTTTCTATCACTAAGGCCATATTTTCCAACTAATGCTCCTTCTTTGTTTCCCACTTTCACATTCCAATCACCAGTAATTATCAATGCATCTTGATTGCATGTTTGATCAATTTCAAACTGCCTAACGAAAGAAAGTTGATCCAACAGAATGCACAAATTATCAAACAATATCATTAATATCACATGCAAGTAAAATTTTGCTAAGTAAAATTTTGCAGTACATCAATGGGAAACTGCCAGAATTACAAGCTGGATTCAGCAGAAGAAGTAGAATGAGGATTATCATTTCTGACATCAGATGGACCTTGGCTGAAAGCAGAGAATACCAGAAAGATGTTTACCTATGTTTTATTGACTCTGCAAAGGCATTCGACTGTGTGGATCATAACAATTATGGATAACATTGCCAAGAATGGGAATTCCAGAACACTTAATTGTGCTTATGAGGAACTTGTACATACACCAAGTACAGTTGTTTGAACAGAACAAGGGGATACTGCGTGGCTTAAATCAGGAAAGGTGTGTGTCAGTGTTGTATCCTTTCACGATACTTATTCGATCTGTATGTTGAGCAAATGATCCAAGAAGCTGGACTATATGAAGAAGCAGCAGCATCAGGATTGGTGGAAGACTCATTAACAACCTGTGATATGCAGATGACACAAACTTGCTTGCTGAGAGCAAAGAAGACTTGAAACACTGATGATCAAAGACTAGACTACAGCCTTCGTTATGGATTACACTTCAACATAAAGAAAACAAAAATCCTCACAACTGGTTCAATAAGCAACATCATGATAAACAAAATATTGAAGTTGTCAAGGATTTCATTTTACTTGGCTCCACAATCAATGCCCACAGAACCAGTAGTCAAGAAATCAAATGATGTATTTCATTAGGCAAATCTACTGGAAAAGACCTCTTTAAAGTGTTGAAAACCAAAGTGTCACTTTGAGGACTAAAGTGTGCCTCACCCAAGCCCTGATATTTTCAGTCGCCTCATACACATGCAAAAGCTGGACCATGAATAAAGAAGAGCGAAGAAGAATTGATATTTTTGAATTATGATGTTGGCGAAGAATATTGAACATACCATGGACCGCCAGAAGAACAAACAAGTCTGTCTTGGAAGAAGTACAGAGTGCTCCTCAGAAGTGAGGGTGGTGAGACTTCATCTCACGTACTTTGGACATGTTATCAGGAGGGACCAGTCCCTGGAGAGGGACATCATGCTTGTTAAGGTAGAGGGCCAGTGCAAAAGAAGAAGACACTTGATGAGATGGATTGACACAATGGCTGCAACAGTGGGCTCAAACATAGCAATGATTGTGAGGATGGTGCAGAACTGGGCAGTGTTTCATTCTATTGTTCATAGGGTCGCTATGAGTTGGAACCAATTCGATGGTATCTAACAACAACAGCCAAGATCCTCACTTCACAAACATTCTGAAAAGACCTCAAATTAGTGAAGTTTCAATAATGACATATTCCTGCATTGTATGAAAATTACCTCATGGCCAAGTCTTAGAAAACAGTGAGCATATAATGTCTGAATCTTTTTTTAAATAGCTAATGTCATTATTTTATTCCAGACATATAGTCAGTACGGGACTTCTTACTAACGTGTATGTGTTCAGGTTAACAAGATAAGGCACTGTTTTATGAAGTTAACAGTATTTCGTATTGTTGTAACCATCTACAGTTCTTGATTTCCCTCTTAAATAGAAAATGGTATATTGTAAAACATTTTCTTTAATGCTGATGCATTGTTTTAAATAGACTTGCACATCTATTTAAGGATCTATAATTTGATGACTCAACTCTGAAAATGACTCGAAAAATAACAATTAGAAATATATGTTTAAATTTTAATCATGAGTTTCTCTAGCAGTCAAAAAGAAAGACCAGATATCTTGAACAAAAACCTCATGGCAAATGAAGAAAAAATGTAGGTTTTATATGAAACATATTTTATATGTATCTCTAAATATGCAAGAAACTAATGGATACTGATTGAAGAATAAAAATAATGTAAAAATATGAACCTAGAAAGGCAAGCGAACCTAAAGATTTATTAGTTACTATGAGTGAGATTTTGAGCTTCATTTGAATGGGTACACATGGGACAGGGTACAGGAGACAAAGATAAGGCATATATAAGTTGAGGTGACTCATAGGAAATGCCTACCTAAAGCCAACACCCCAGAGTTTAGCATGCTTAGTGAATGAGAGAAGTAGGGAAAGAAACTCCACATAGAGGGAGGAAGCAAGCAAAGTTGCCTGTTTTAAACTTCTCTGAGGATTTTGGGAGATTGTGTGTGTGTGTGTGTGTGTGAGAGAGAGAGAGCGAGAGAGTGTGTGTGTTTATAAATAATCTCAGAAGTCAAAACCTCAAGCTGACCATTATACAGGTGTGTGACTTTTTTTTTTTTTTTTTTTTTTTTTGCCCTACTTCTGATTCCAAGCAATCTTAAGCTGGAAGTTATTTTCACTTTAGTCCTAGGGTGCTAGTGCTTACAGGTAACTGGCGGATACAGTCAAGTTGTGCTCTAAAGTTACCCTGCTTAAACATAAGACTCAAGTAATTCCATGGATAATGTTTCATAAACATAAACCCACAATAAAACAGAAAATATATAATAAAAAATCACTATGAATGAGATATGGTACCAAGCAGAAGTAACTGAAAACAAAGCCACACTCTCATCATTCTCAAATTTTTGAATGATAAAGTCAGAATATAAAATATGTGTGTGTGTTTATATAAAGAAAGGAATCAAAATAACGTATAGGAAATGAGACCATGATAAGTGACCAGATTGATCAGGAAAAGAACCAAATGAAACTTCAGGAAATGAAAAATTATGTTGAACTTAAAAGTCTAATAAAGAATAGATTATATACAACAGAAAAATAACTTGTTAAAGTTGAAGGGAGAACTGAACTGAAGAAATTAAACAAAAGGCGCAAAGGCAGAGATGGAGAATATACAAGAGAGAATGAGAGACGTGGAGTATGGTGTATGAAGTTTGAATGAATATCAAGACAGTGCTCTTATTTATAACCAGGTTTATGGCTCCATTTTTTTATATTTTATCTAATGTCTCTCAAGAGAGGCTTAAAATATCCTCCTAGAGATCTCAATTTTTTCCAAGAAAAGTATTTTGAAATTTTGCATTACTTTTTCCTAGATACTTCCTCCTGAAATTATACATAGTTGCAATATAATTCAGAAAAAATTACAAAAGACTTTGTTATGAAACTTGATAATTTTAAAATTCATACAGAATATAAAGGGTCAAAAAGAGCCAAAATACATTTTAAAAAAGAACAAGTTTAGGCCTTGGCTTACCAAATAACAACAATTGTTATATAAACTTAGCAATTAAGACAGTGTATTATTAGGATTGAGATATCCAAGGTAGGTACTGATGAGATGTAATAGAGAGCCTACAAATAAATCCACACAAATATGGGAACTGTATGTGATAAAAGTTCTTTGCAGATCTGTGAGGAAAGAATAGATTATTTATAATGCTGCATGGACAATTGATTATATAAATTAAAAAAATTGTAAGTATATGCCTACAATAATCTTAATAAATTCCGGGTTCATGAAAGAGTTAAATGTACAAAAACAATCTGTTAAAACTTTAGAAATAAATAATATGAGAACTTTTATTATCACAGGGAAAATAATTAAGAAACACATTAACAATAAACAATAAAAACAAATGTGCAATACTGGAACCAAGATGGCAGAGTAAGGAGTTCCACATTCCCATCTTCCCACAGAAAAACAAAAAACAACATAGCAAGCAAAAATGATAGTACTACCTTGTTGGAACTCTGGCAAAGTATATGGGGAGGTCAAGGAGGCCAGGTGAAGACTTGTCAAAATGATAGGAAGACTCTGAGACTTTTATTGATACTGGCTTGAGCACCACTCTAACCACAGCTCAGCAGCTAGATTGAAATGACAGCAATGTTTTCAGCTTTGGATGCTGGTTCCTGGTTCTGGAGTGAGCAGAGCACACTTTATTAATGTTAATATGGTGTTTGCCTGTTCAAAACCTTCAAGTGATTACTTAAAGTACTAAAGCAAAGCTCTTGTCTCTATTTCACCAAATTTGGAGGTCACCCAGGCATATCCTGAGGCACTGTATGATGAACTGAGTAGCCCCTGGCTGCCCGGGACAAACGGGACAATCAAGACACCAGGATCAAAACCCCAGGGAGAAATTTTCCATGGGAAATTGGGACATTTAAAGGCACCTGCGTATGTATAGTTCAGAGAGCCACACATTCCCAAGGCAAGACACATGCCCAGAAAGGCCTGAAGTAATCCTAAGCTTTCTCTTTGGATGGATCTGTTGAATCAATGTAAGCCTTGTTAAGGGTTGCACCAGCATAAAGCCATTCTTCAAAGACTGAAAGAGATCACCCTCCCCCACCCAAAATGGATTTTCTTACATTTGTTTCTGCAAAATAGTTTGCTAGAGTCACTAAGCTAAGGGACTACCACAACCTCAACAATAGAAAAATAGAAAGAGAAAGGAAGAGAAAGAAAAAAATTCTAGCAAACCTTGAGAAAGGAAGAAAATCTGAGTTCTAGAACCAACATATAATTCTAATGCCCCATTTTTGGCAAAAAAAATCACAAGACATATAGAGAAACAGAAAAGGATAGTCTAGTCAAAAGAACAAAACAAACTGAAACCAACCTTGTGGAAGATCACATATTAGACACACTAGATACAGATTTTAAAACAACTTTTAAATACGCTCAAAGAATGACAGGAAAATACAAAGAACTAAAGGAAATCAAGAAAATGAAGTATGAACAAAATGTGAATATTAACAAAGGGATAGAAATAATAAAAAGAAACAAAACAATTTATGGAGTTAAAAGTACAAAAACAAATTTTTTTTAAAAATCACTGGAGTAGTTCAACAGTAGATTTGAGCTGACACAGGAAAGAATTAGCAAACTTGAAGAAAGTACAAATGAAATGATCCAGTCTGAGGAAAAGAAAGAAAGAAAAGAAGAAAAGAAGGGAGGGAGGAAGGAAGAAAAAAAAGAGAATTGACCAAAGCATAAGAGCCCTGTAGGACAACATTAAGCAGACCAATATACGTTATAGGAGCTCCAGAAGAAGAGGAAAAAGAGAAAGTGACAGAAAGAGTATTTGAAAAAATAATGGCTGACAACTTTCCCAATTTGATAAAAGACATGAATATCCACATATAAGAAGTTCAACTAACTCCTAGTAGAATAAACCCAAGGTGATACATGCTGAGGCACATTAAAATCAAACTGACCAAAACCAGAGATAGAGAACCTTGAACGCAGTAAGAGAAAAGTGAACTGTCACCTACAAAGTATCCCCAGTAAGACCAAGTGTTGATTTCTCCTCAGAAACCATGGAGGCCAGAAGACACTGGTATGATATATTCACAGTGCTCAAACAAAATAAATGTTATCCAAGAATCCTATACCTGGCAGAACTGTCCTTCAAAAACCGAGGGTGAAATTAAGACATTACCAGATAAGCAAAAGTTGAGGGACTTTGATACTATCAGACCTGTCCTAAACGAAATGATAAAGAGTGTCCTCCAGTTTGAACAGTGAGGACACTAAATAGTAACTTGAAGCTGTATGAAGAAATAAAGACCTTAAATAATAATAAAAAAGGCTATTTTTGCAGGAGTTTTTTGTTGTTGTTTGTAAGCATATTTATTATGTTGTACGTGATATAAAAGACAAAAATATAAATAATAATTATAAACATATGATACTGGACACATAATGTGTAAAGATGCAATCTATGACATCAACAATGTAAAGGGGAAGAGAGGAGCAATATTGGAATAGAGTTTTTGTATGTTATTAAAGTTAAACCTGTTGTCGTTGAGTTGATTCTGACTCAGCACCCTATGGGACAGAGTAGAACTTCCCCATAGGGTTTCCAAGGAGCAACTGGTGGATTCAAACTGCCAACATTTTGGTTAGCAGTCGAGCTTTTAACCTTTGTGCCACCAGGGCTCCATGTTATTAAAAAGTTAGGTTAGTATCAATTTAACTAGGTTGCTATAAATTTAGGATGGTAACCAGAAACATTTTAAAAAAGAAAAAATACACACAAAAGGAAATGGGAAGGGAATCAAAATGATTCACCACAAAAATCAGCTGAACACACAAAAAGGGCAATATCTGAGGAAATAAAGTACCAAGAATGCATATGACACACAGAAACCAAATAAAAAAATGGAGAAGTAAGTCTTTATCAGTAATTACTTTAAATGTGAATGGACTGAACTCTCCAATTAAAAGACACAGAGGGCAGAATGGATAAAAATTGTGACCCAACTAAATGTTGTCAACAAGAGACCCACTTGAAATCAAAAGATATAAATAGGCTGACAGTAAAAGGATGGAAAAAAATCTTGCATACAAATAGAAATCGAAAGAAAAATGGGGTGACTATATTAATATCAGACAAAATAAAAATTATGTCAAAAAGTTATGAGAGAAAGAAGGATATTATATAATGATAAAAGTGTCAGTTCATCAAGAAGAGATATCAGTTATAAATATACATGCACCCACTAATGGAATTCCAAAATATGTGAAGCAAACACTGACAGAATTGAGGGATAAATAGACAGTTCTACAATAATGATTGGAGACTACAAAACAGCACTTTCAGTAATAATAGAACATCGAGGCAGAAGATTAAGAAGAAAATAAATGACCTGATTGACACTATAAGTCAACTAAACCTAACAGACATTTATAGAACACTTCACCCAACTACAGCAGGATATACATTGCTTTTCAGTGCACAGAGATCATTTTCTAGGAAAAACCATATGTTATGTCACAAAATTGGCCTCAATAAATTTAAAAAGGTTGAAATGATACAAAATGTCTTCTCCAACTATAGTATAATGAAACCAGAAATCAATAACAGAAATAAAACTATAAATTCACAAAAATGGAAATTAATTAACACACTATTAAAAAACTAGTGGATCCAAGAATAAATCACAAGGGAATTAAGAAAGTACTTAGATTGAATGAGAATAAAAGCATAACGTATGGAAATCTATGGGAATCAGAAACGGCAGTATTTAGAGAGAAATTTATAGCTGTAAACACTTACATTAAAAAATAAAAAAGTGCTCCAAGCAATAAGCTAACGTTGCACCTTAAGAAACTAGAAAACACAGTTCCGGCAAAATGGTGTTCTAGGCAGAAGCACCATGCCGTCCCTCCACAGCAAAGATCCGAAAAACTAAGCCGAACAGAGAATACAACAATCCTGAAAACCTAAAACATCAAATTAAGAGATAAAGAATTCAGGCAAGCACCAAATGGAGTGAGAAAACTTACAGAGAATGGAAAGCGAGGACAGATTTATGCAGAGGTCCCCCACCAGCTAACGCAGCGCGGGTCCGCCATCTTGGACTCCTATCAGAGACCAGCAAATG